>NW_027598638.1:35000-39667 GCF_964194155.1 Cetorhinus maximus
CCAGGCCCAACAAGGCCCAGACCGAACTAGGCCCAGCCCAACGAGGCCCAAACCCAACTAGGCCTAGGCCCAACTAGGCCCAGGCTCAACTAGGCCCAGGCCCAACCAAGCCCAGCCCCAACTAGGCCCAGGCCCAATGAGGCCCAGACCCAACTCGGCCCAGGCCCAACTAGGCCCAGACCCAACTAGGCCCAGACCCAACTAGGTCCAGACCCAACTAGGCCCAGACCCAACGATGCCCAGGCTCAACGAGGACCAGGCCCAACTAGGACCAGACCAAACTACGCCCAGGCCCAATGAGGCCCAGGCCCAACGAGGACCAGGGCCAACTAGGACCAGGGCCAACGAGGGCCAGGCCCAACTAGGCCCAGCCCAATGAGGCCCAGACCCAACTAGGCCCAGACCCAACTAGGCCCAGGCCCAATGAGGCCCAGGCCCAACGAGGACCAGGGCCAACTAGGACCAGGGCCAACGAGGGCCAGGCCCAACTAGGCCCAGCCCAACGAAGCCCAGACCCAACGAGGCCCAGCCCAACGAGGCCCAGACCCAACTAGGCCCAGACCCAACTAGGCCCAGGCCCAACGAGGCCCAGGCTCAACTAGGCCCAGACCCAACTAGGCCCAGGCCCAACGAGACCCAGGCTCAACTAGGCCCAGACCCAACTAGGCCCAGGCTCAACGAGGACCAGGTGCAACTAGGTCCAGGCGAAACAAGGACCAGGGCCCACTAGGCCCAGGCCCAATGAGGACCAGGGCCAACGAGGGCCAGCCCCAACTAGGCCCAGGCTCAACGAGGTCCAGACCCAACTAGACCCAGGCCCAACTAGGCCCAGGCTCAACTAGGCCCAGGGCCAACGAGGCACAAGCCCAATGAGGACCAGGCCCGACAACGACCAGGCCCAACAAGGCCCCGGCCCAAGTGGGCCCAGGCCCAACTAGGACCTGGCACGACGAGGCCCAGGCCCTACTAGGCCCAGACCCAACAAGGCACAAGCCCAACGAGGACCAGGCCCAACTAGGCCCAGGCCCTATTAGGCCCAGGCCCAATGAGGCCCAGGCCCAATTAGGCCCAGACCCAACAAGGCCCAGACCCAACTAGGCCCAGATCAGCAATGGTGAGGGCCTGAAGGCAAAAGGGGGCGTGAACAGGGAACTGAAGACATCGCAGGCTCATTCTCACGTCGGAGACGATGACTAAAAATGGATTACGCTGTAGATAAAAGCTGTATTATAATAAGTTAAAATAAAAATGTTGTGCATTGTTCCAGGCAGGAGAGAGGCGCGATTTTGTTCAGTGTTAAAAACTCATCAAACATTAAACAATCGACACAGTGAAATGTCCTCAATAGGTCAAGGGACAGACACGTGGACGTCCCCTGGGTTAGGGAGGGGGGTGTGAATCAGCCCGGGTTCCTGCCCCCCATCCCTGTCCACTCACCCCTGCTGGGAAATTCTGTGGGTGGTTGTAGTGACCAGGTGATGCCTCACTTAGTCGAATATATCAGTGATGGTGTCAATGGTTCAGCCCGTGTGTTAACCCTCCCGATAGCTCGATCGATGTGAACTCTCTGAACTGGGAGAGGTTTTCCAGACTATAGCATTCCCATGGATACTCTACCTGACCAAGTATTCTGGGAGAGGAAGGGAGACATGGCACAGTCCGATCCCATTCACCTCCCCTTCTGACTGCGTACCGGACCTGCACCACCGCTGACTACCTCCACCTCCTCATCACCGCCCGGTCACTCCCATCCCGGCTCCTCAGCTCCTGACACCCTCCTCCCTACCTCCATTTCCTCTGTAACCTCCTCCAGCCCCTACACCCCTCCCTATCCCTGTAACCTCCTCCAGCCCCTACACCCCTCCCTATCTCTGTAACCTCCTCCAGCCCTACACCCCTTCCTATCTCTGTAACCTCCTCCAGCCCCAAACCCCTCCCTATCTCTGTAACCTCCTCCAATCCCTTCATCCCTCCCTATCTCTGTAACCTCCTCCAATCCCTTCATCCCTCCCTATCTCTGTAACCTCCTCCAGCCCCTACACCCCTCCCTATCTCTGTAACCTCCTCCAGCCCCTACACACCTCCCTATCTCTGTAACCTCCTCCAGACCCTACACCCCTCCCTATCTCTGTAACCTCCTCCAGTCCCTACACCCCTCCCTATCTCTGTAACCTCCTCCAGCCCCTACACCCCTCCCTATCTCTGTAACCTCCTCCAGCCCCTACATCCCCTCCCTATCTCTGTAACCTCCTCCAGCCCTTACATCCCTCCCTATCTCTGTAACCTCGTATGGGCTGGAGGAGGTTACAGAGATAGGGAGGATTGTAGGATCTGGAAGAGGTTACAGAGATAGGGTTGTAGGGATTGGAGGAGGTTACAGAGATAGGGAGGGGTGTAGGGGCTGGAGGAGGTTACAGAGATAGGGAGGGGTGTAGGGGCTGGAGGAGGTTACAGAGATAGGGAGGGGTGTAGGGTCTGGAGGAGGTTACAGAGATAGGGAGGGGTGTAGGGGCTGGAGGAGGTTACAGAGATAGGGAGGGTGTAGGGGCTGGAGGAGGTTACAGAGATAGGGAGGGGTGTAGGGGCTGGAGGAGGTTACAGAGATAGGGAGGGGTGGTAGGTGTAGGGGCTGGAGGAGGTTACAGAGATAGGGAGAGGTGTAGGGACTGGAGGAGGTTACAGAGATAGGGAGGGGTGTAGGAGCTGGAGGAGGTTACAGAGATAGGGAGGGGTGTAGGGGCTGGAGGAGGTTACAGAGATAGGGAGGGTTGTAGGGGCTGGAGGAGGTTACAGAGATAGGGAGGGTTGTAGGGGCTGGAGGAGGTTACAGAGATAGGGAGGGGTGTAGGGGGCTGGAGGAGGTTACAGAGATAGGGAGGTTGTCGGGGCTGGAGGAGGTTACAGAGATAGGGAGGTTGTCGGGGCTGGAGGAGGTTACAGAGATAGGGAGGTTGTCGGGGCTGGAGGAGGTTACAGAGATAGGGAGGTTGTCGGGGCTGGAGGAGGTTACAGAGATAGGGAGGTTGTCGGGGCTGGAGGAGACAGGGTGGGAGACTCCTGGTCTCTCCCGGGAGTCTGGTAAGGTGCTGAATCTTTGGGGATCTGGGGGCCGGGGGAGGGTTGAGATGCTCTTACACCCTATAACCAGCTGCTCATTGACCAATTGCTGGTTAAACGAGACACAGATTGGGTTAATGAGAGAGGCTGGAGAAGGGCAGAGGGAGAGAGGGAGAGACAGAGACAGAGAGAGAGACACACGGAGCTGGAAAATTCCTGCATCTCCCTCCGCCCCATTGCCGAAATCCAGCAGGGCTTTCCGAAGAGCTTCTCCGGGACCACAGGCTGACCCGCCTGGTCCAGGACAAGCCTCGCTGCGCATGGAGACCGGGAGCAGACACACTGGGAGTCCAGAGGGATCTGCAGGTATAATTGCACCCATTAAACCCCAGAGGCCTCCCCCTCCACGACCTTAATCTCTCCTAATGCCTCCCTTTTAGGCTAAGGGGCTCCCCTCCTTTATAAACCGGGAGATGGGCCGGGCTGACTAGGGAACTGCTTGTTACTGTCCCGGAGCCCGGGGACCAGCAACTCACCCACTCCATCAGGGACGGGGAAAAGCAGCAAACTATCAGGCTGGCCCTCTCCCTCCTCCACTCTCCTCTCACACTCCCTCTATCTCCCTCCCTCTCTCTCTCTGTCACATTCTGTCCGTCTCTGTCTCCCTCTCACTGTCTGTCTCTCTCTGTCTCATTCCCTCGGTCTCTCTCTCTCCATGTCACGTTCTCTCTCTCTCTCTCTCTCTCTCTCTCCATGTCACGTTCTCTCTCTCCCTCTATCCATGTCACATTCTCTCTCTCTCTCTCTCCATGTCACGTTCTCTCTCTCCCTCTATCCATGTCACATTCTATCTCTCTCCCTCTCCCCATGTCACATTCTATCTCTCTCTCTATCTCTCCATGTCACATTCTCTCTCTCTCTCTCTCTCTCTCTCTCCCATGTCACATTCGCTCTCTCTCTCTCCATGTCACATTCTCTCTCTCTCTCTCCAGTCATTCTCTCTCTCCCTGTCACAATCTCCTCTCTCTCTCTCTCTCTCTTCCATGTCACATTCTCTCTCTCTCTCCATGTCCTCTCTCTCTCTCATGTCACATTCTCTCTCTCTCTCTCTCTCTCTCTCCATGTCACATTCTCTCTCTCTCTCTCCCATGTCACATTCTCTCTCTCTCTCTCTCTCTCTCTCTCCATGTCACATTCTCTCTCTCTCTCCATGTCACATTCTCTCTCTCTCTCCATGTCACATTCTCTCTATCTCCTCTCTCCATGTCACATTCTCTCTCTCTCTCTCCATGTCACATTCTCTCTCTCTCTCTCTCCATGTCACATTCTCTCTCTCTCTCTCTCTCCATGTCACATTCTCTCTCTCTCTCTCTCTCCATGTCACATTCTCTCTCTCTCTCTCTCTCCATGTCACATTCTCTCTCTCTCTCTCTCCATGTCACATTCTCTCTCTCTCTCTCCATGTCACATTCTCTCTCTCTCTCTCCATGTCACATTCTCTCTCTCTCTCTCTCCATGTCACATTCTCTCTCTCTCTCTCCCATGTCACATTCTCTCTCTCTCTCTCTCTCACCATGTCACATTCTCTCTCTCTCTCTCTCGGGGCATTC
>NW_027598639.1:0-39664 GCF_964194155.1 Cetorhinus maximus
GGCAGCATGAGCAGTGCAGGCAGTCTGAGCAGTGCAGGCAGCGCTGGCAGTGTGAGCAGTGTGAGCAGCGCTGGTAGTGTGAGCAGTGCAGGCAGTCTGAGCATTGCAGGCAGCGCTGGCAGTGTGAGCGGTTCAGGCAACGCTAGCAGTGCAAGCAGTCTGAGCAGTGCAGGCAGTCTGAGCAGTGTAGGCAGTGTGAGCAGTGCAGGCAGTGTGAGCAGTGCAGGCAGTGTGAGCAGTGCAGGCTGTCTGAGCAGTGCAGGCTGTCTGAGCAGTGCTGGCAGTCTGAGCAGTGCAGGCAACGCTGGCAGTGAGAGCAGTACAGGCAGCGCTGGCAGTGTGAGCAGTGCAGGCAGCGCTGGCAGTGTGAGCAGTGCAGGCAGGGCTGGCTGTGTGAGCAGTGCAGGCAGTCTGAGCAGGGTAGGCAACGCTGGCAGTGTGAGCAGTGCAGGCAGTGCTTACAGTGTGAGCAGTGCAGGCAGTACTGGCAGTGTGAGCATTGCAGGCAGCGCTGGCAGTGTGAGCCGAGCTGGCAGCGCTGGCAGTCTGAGCAGTGCAGGCGGCGAAAGCTGTGTGAGCCGTGCAGGCAGTGCTGCAGTGTGTGCAGTGCAGGCAGCACTGGCAGTCTGAGCAGTGCAGGCAGTCTGAGCAGTGCAGGCAGCGCTGCCCGTGCTGTCAGTGCGGGCCGTGTGAGCATTGCAGGCAGCGCTGGCAGTCTGAGCAGTGCTGGCAGCGCTGGCAGTGTGAGGAGTGCGTTCAGCGCTGGCAGTGTCAGCCGAGGTGCCAGCGCTGGCAGTCTGAGCAGTGCAGGCAGAGCTGGCAGTATGAGCAGCGCACACAGCGGTGGCAGTGTGAGCAGTGCAGGCAGCGCTGCCCGTGCTAGCAGTGCAGGCAGTGTGAGCAGTGCAGGCAGCGCTGGCAGTCTGAGCAGTGCAGGCAGCGCTGGCAGTCTGAGCAGTGCAGGCAGCGCTGGCAGTCTGAGCAGTGCAGGCAGCGCTGGCAGTCTGAGCAGTGCAGGCAGCGCTGGCAGTCTGAACAGTGCAGGCAGTCTGAGCAGGGCAGGCAGCGCTGGCAGTCTGAGCAGTGCAGGCAGTGTGAGCAGTGCTGGCAGTGTGAGCAGTGCAGGCAGCGCTGGCAGCTTGAGCAGTGCAGGCAGTCTGAGCAGTGTGAGCGGTGCAGGTAGCGCTGGCCGTGCAGGCAGCGCTGGCCGTGCAGGCAGTGCTGGCAGTCTGAGCAGTGCAGGCAGCGCTGGCAGTCTGAGCAGTGCAGGCAGTCTGAGCAGGGCAGGCAGCGCTGGCAGTCTGAGCAGCGCTGGCAGTGTGAGCAGTGCAGGCAGCGCTGGCAGTGTGAGCCGAGCTGGCAGCGCTGGCAGTCTGAGCAGTGCAGGCGGCGCTGGCTGTGTGAGCCATGCAGGCAGTGCTGCAGTCTGAGCAGTGCAGGCAGCGCTGGCAGTGCAAGCAGTCTGAGCAGTGCAAGCAGTCTGAGCAGTGCAGGCAGTCTGAGCAGTGCAGGCAGTGTGAGCAGTGCAGGCAGTCTGAGCAGTGCAGGCAGTCTGAGCAGTGCAGGCAGTGTGAGCAGTGCAGGCAGTCTGAGCAGTGCAGGCAGTCTGAGCAGAGCAGGCAACGCTGGCAGTGAGAGCAGTGCAGGCAGCGCTGGCAGTGTGAGCAGTGCAGGCAGCATGAGCAGTGCAGGCAGTGCTGGCAGTGTGAGCTGTGCAGGCAGTGCTGGCAGTGTGAGCAGTGCAGGCAGCGCTGGCCATGCAGGCAGTGCTGGCAGTCTGAGCAGTGCAGACAGAGCTGGCAGTGTGAGCAGTGCAGGCAGTGCTGGCAGTGTGAGCAGTGCAGGCAGCGCTGGCCATGCAGGCAGTGCTGGCAGTCTGAGCAGTGCAGACAGAGCTGGCAGTGTGAGCAGTGCAGGCAGCGCTGGCAGTGAGAGCAGTGCAGGCAGTGCTGCCAGCGCTGGCAGCATGAGCAATGCATGTAGAGCTGGCAGCATGAGCAGTGCAGGCAGTCTGAGCAGTGCAGGCAGCGCTGGCAGTGTGAGCAGTGTGAGCAGTGCTGGCAGTGTGAGCAGTGCAGGCAGCGCTGGTAGTGTGAGCAGTGCAGGCAGTCTGAGCATTGCAGGCAGCGCTGGCAGTGTGAGCAGTTCAGGTAGCGCTAGCAGTGCAAGCAGTCTGAGCAGTGCGGGCAGTCTGAGCAGTGTAGGCAGTGTGAGCAGTGCAGGCAGTGTGAGCAGTGCAGGCAGTGTGAGCAGTGCAGGCTGTCTGAGCAGTGCAGGCTGTCTGAGCAGTGCAGGCAGTCTGAGCAGTGCAAGCAGTCTGAGCAGTGCAGGCAACGCTGGCAGTGAGAGCAGTACAGGCAGCGCTGGCAGTGTGAGCAGTGCAGGCAGCGCTGGCAGTGTGAGCAGTGTAGGCAGGGCTGGCTGTGTGAGCAGTGCAGGCAGTCTGAGCAGGGTAGGCAACGCTGGCAGTGTGAGCAGTGCAGGCAGTGCTTACAGTGTGAGCAGTGCAGGCAGTACTGGCAGTGTGAGCATTGCAGGCAGCGCTGGCAGTGTGAGCCGAGCTGGCAGCGCTGGCAGTGTGTGCAGTGCAGGCGGCGCTGGCTGTGTGAGCCGTGCAGGCAGTGCTGCAGTTTGTGCAGTGCAGGCAGCGCTGGCAGTCTGAGCAGTGCAGGCAGTCTGAGCAGTGCAGGCAGCGCTGGCAGTCTGAGCAGTGATGGCAGCGCTGGCAGTGTGAGGAGTGCAGGCAGCGCTGGCAGTTTCAGCCGAGGTGCCAGCGCTGACAGTCTGAGCAGTGCAGGCAGAGCTGGCAGTATGAGCAGCGCACAGAGCGGTGGCAGTGTGAGCAGTGCAGGTAGCGCTGCCCGTGCTAGCAGTGCAGGCAGTGTGAGCAGTGCAGGCAGCGCTGGCAGTGTGAGCAGTGCAGGCAGCGCTGGCAGTCTGAGCAGTGCAGGCAGCGCTGGCAGTCTAAGCAGTGCAGGCAGCGCTGGCAGTCCGACCAGGGCAGGCAGTGCTGGCAGTCTGAGCAGTGCAGGCAGTGTGAGCAGTGCTGGCAGTGTGAGCTGTGCAGGCAGCGCTGGTAGTGTGAGCAGTGCAGGCAGCGCAGGCAGTGTGAGCAGTGCAGGCAGTGTGAGCAGTGCAGGCAGCGATGGCAGTGTTAGCAGTGCAGGCATTCTGAACAGTTCAGGCAGCCTGAGCAGTGCAGGTAGTCTGAGCAGTGCAGGCAGTCTGAGCAGTGCAGGCAGTCTGAGCAGTGCAGGCAGTGTGAGCAGTTTAGGCAACGCTGGCAGTGTGAGCAGTGCAGGCACAACTGGCAGTGTGAGCATTGCAGGCAGCGCTGGCAGTGTGTGCAGTGCAGGCAGCGCTGGCCGTGCAGGCAGTGCTGGCAGTGTGAGCAGTGCAGGCAGTGCTTACAGTGTGAGCAGTGCAGGCAGTACTGGCAGTGTGAGCATTGCAGGCAGCGCTGGCAGTGTGAGCCGAGCTGGCAGCGCTGGCAGTCTGAGCAGTGCAGGCGGCGAAAGCTGTGTGAGCCGTGCAGGCAGTGCTGCAGTGTGTGCAGTGCAGGCAGCACTGGCAGTCTGAGCAGTGCAGGCAGTCTGAGCAGTGCAGGCAGCGCTGCCCGTGCTGTCAGTGCTGGCAGCGCTGGCAGTGTGAGGAGTGCGTTCAGCGCTGGCAGTGTCAGCCGAGGTGCCAGCGCTGGCAGTCTGAGCAGTGCAGGCAGAGCTGCCCGTGCTAGCAGTGCAGGCAGTGTGAGCAGTGCAGGCAGCGCTGGCAGTCTGAGCAGTGCAGGCAGCGCTGGCAGTCTGAGCAGTGCAGGCAGCGCTGGCAGTCTGAGCAGTGCAGGCAGCGCTGGCAGTCTGAGCAGTGCAGGCAGCGCTGGCAGTCTGAACAGTGCAGGCAGTCTGAGCAGGGCAGGCAGCGCTGGCAGTCTGAGCAGTGCAGGCAGTGTGAGCAGTGCTGGCAGTGTGAGCAGTGCAGGCAGTGCAGGCAGTCTGAGCAGTGTGAGCGGTGCAGGTAGCGCTGGCCGTGCAGGCAGCGCTGGCCGTGCAGGCAGTGCTGGCAGTCTGAGCAGTGCAGGCAGCGCTGGCAGTCTGAGCAGTGCAGGCAGTCTGAGCAGGGCAGGCAGCGCTGGCAGTCTGAGCAGCGCTGGCAGTGTGAGCAGTGCAGGCAGCGCTGGCAGTGTGAGCCGAGCTGGCAGCGCTGGCAGTCTGAGCAGTGCAGGCGGCGCTGGCAGTGCAAGCAGTCTGAGCAGTGCAAGCAGTCTGAGCAGTGCAGGCAGTCTGAGCAGTGCAGGCAGTGTGAGCAGTGCAGGCAGTCTGAGCAGTGCAGGCAGTCTGAGCAGTGCAGGCAGTGTGAGCAGTGCAGGCAGTCTGAGCAGTGCAGGCAGTCTGAGCAGTGCAGGCAACGCTGGCAGGGAGAGCAGTGCAGGCAGCGCTGGCAGTGTGAGCAGTGCAGACAGTATGAGCAGTGCAGGCAGTGCTGGCAGTGTGAGCTGTGCAGGCAGTGCTGGCAGTGTGAGCAGTGCAGGCAGCGCTGGCAGTGTGAGCAGTGCAGGCAGCGCTGGCCATGCAGGCAGTGCTGGCAGTCTGAGCAGTGCAGACAGCGCTGGCAGTGTGAGCAGTGCAGGCAGCGCTGTCAGTGAGAGCAGTGAAGGCAGTGCTGCCAGCGCTGGCAGCATGAGCAATGCATGTAGAGCTGGCAGCATGAGCAGTGCAGGCAGTCTGAGCAGTGCAGGCAGCGCTGGCAGTGTGAGCAGTGCTGGCAGTGTGAGCAGTGCAGGCAGCGCTGGTAGTGTGAGCAGTGCAGGCGGTCTGAGCATTGCAGGCAGCGCTGGCAGTGTGAGCAGTTCAGGCAGCGCTAGCAGTGCAAGCAGTCTGAGCAGTGTAGGCAGTGTGAGCAGTGCAGGCAGTGTGAGCAGTGCAGGCAGTGTGAGCAGTGCAGGCAGTGTGAGCAGTGCAGGCTGTCTGAGCAGTGCAGGCTGTCTGAGCAGTGCAGGCAGTCTGAGCAGTGCAGGCAGTCTGAGCAGTGCAGGCAGTCTGAGCAGTGCAGGCAGTCTGAGCAGTGTAGGCAGTGTGAGCAGTGCAGGCAGTCTGTGCAGTGCAGGCGGTCTGAGCAGTGCAGGCAGTCTGAGCAGTGCAGGCAGTCTGAGCAGTGCAGGCAGTCTGAGCAGTGCAGGCAGTCTGAGCAGTGCAGGCAGTCTGAGCAGTGCAGGCAGTATGAGCAGTGCAGGCAGCGCTGGCAGTGCAAGCAGTCTGAGCAGTGCAGGCAGTCTGAGCAGTGTAGGCAGTGTGAGCAGTGCAGGCAGTCTGAGCAGTGCAGGCGGTCTGAACAGTTCAGGCAGTCTGAGCAGTGCAGGCAGTCTGAGCAGTGCAGGCAGTCTGAGCAGTGCAGGCATTCTGAGCAGTGCAGGCAGTCTGAGCAGTGCAGGCAACGCTGGCAGTGAGAGCAATGCAGGCAGCGCTGGCAGTGTGAGCAGTGCAGGCAGTATGAGCAGTGCAGGCAGTGCTGGCAGTGTGAGCTGTGCAGGCAGTGCTGGCAGTGTGAGCAGTGCAGGCAGCGCTGGCAGTGTGAGCAGTGCAGGCAGCGCTGGCCATGCAGGCAGTGCTGGCAGTCTGAGCAGTGCAGACAGCGCTGGCAGTGTGAGCAGTGCAGGCAGCGCTGGCAGTGAGAGCAGTGCAGGCAGTGCTGCCAGCGCTGGCAGCATGAGCAATGCATGTAGAGCTGGCAGCATGAGCAGTGCAGGCAGTCTGAGCAGTGCAGGCAGCGCTGGTAGTGTGAGCAGTGCAGGCAGTCTGAGCATTGCAGGCAGCGCTGGCAGTGTGAGCAGTTCAGGCAGCGCTAGCAGTGCAAGCAGTCTGAGCAGTGCAGGCAGTCTGAGCAGTGTAGGCAGTGTGAGCAGTGCAGGCAGTCTGAGTAGTGTAGGCAGTGTGAGCAGTGCAGGCAGTGTGAGCAGTGCAGGCAGTGTGAGCAGTGCAGGCTGTCTGAGCAGTGCAGGCAGTCTGAGCAGTGCAAGCAGTCTGAGCAGTGCAGGCAACGCTGGCAGTGAGAGCAGTACAGGCAGCGCTGGCAGTGTGAGCAGTGCAGGCAGCGCTGGCAGTGTGAGCAGTGCAGGCAGGGCTGGCTGTGTGAGCAGTGCAGGCAGTCTGAGCAGGGTAGGCAACGCTGGCAGTGTGAGCAGTGCAGGCAGTGCTTACAGTGTGAGCAGTGCAGGCAGTACTGGCAGTGTGAGCATTGCAGGCAGCGCTGGCAGTGTGAGCCGAGATGGCAGCGCTGGCAGTGTGTGCAGTGCAGGCGGCGCTGGCTGTGTGAGCCGTGCAGGCAGTGCTGCAGTGTGTGCAGTGCAGGCAGCGCTGGCAGTCTGAGCAGTGCAGGCAGTCTGAGCAGTGCAGGCAACGCTGCCCGTGCTGTCAGTGCGGGCCATGTGAGCAGTGCAGGCAGCGCTGGCAGTCTGAGCAGTGCTGGCAGCGCTGGCAGTGTGAGGAGTGCAGGCAGCGCTGGCAGTTTCAGCCGAGGTGCCAGCGCTGACAGTTTGAGCAGTGCAGGCAGAGCTGGCAGTATGAGCAGCGCACAGAGCGGTGGCAGTGTGAGCAGTGCAGGTAGCGCTGCCCGTGCTAGCAGTGCAGGCAGTGTGAGCAGTGCATGCAGCGCTGGCAGTGTGAGCAGTGCAGGCAGCGCTGGCAGTCTGAGCAGTGCAGGCAGCGCTGGCAGTCTAAGCAGTGCAGGCAGCGCTGGCAGTCCGAGCAGGGCAGGCAGTGCTGGCAGTCTGAGCAGTGCAGGCAGTGTGAGCAGTGCTGGCAGTGTGAGCTGTGCAGGCAGCGCTGGCAGTGTGAGCAGTGCAGGCAGCGCAGGCAGTGTGAGCAGTGCAGGCAGTGTGAGCAGTGCAGGCAGCGATGGCAGTGTTAGCAGTGCAGGCAGTCTGAACAGTTCAGGCAGTCTGAGCAGTGCAGGTAGTCTGAGCAGTGCAGGCAGTCTGAGCAGTGCAGGCAGTCTGAGCAGTGCAGGCAGTGTGAGCAGTTTAGGCAACGCCTGCAGTGTGAGCAGTGCAGGCACCACTGGCAGTGTGAGCATTGCAGGCAGCGCTGGCAGTGTGAGCAGTGCAGGCAGCGCTGGCCGTGCAGGCAGTGCTGGCAGTGTGAGCAGTGCAGACAGCGCTGGCAGTGTGAGCAGTGCAGGCAGCGCTGGCAGTGAGAGCAGTGCAGGCAGTGCTGCCAGTGCTGGCACAATGAGCAATGCATGTAGAGCTGGCAGCATGAGCAGTGCAGGCAGTCTGAGCAGTGCAGGCAGCGCTGGCAGTGTGAGCAGTGTGAGCAGTGCAGGCAGTGCTGGCAGTGTGAGCAGTGCTGGCAGTGTGAGCAGTGCAGGCATTGCTGGTAGAGTGAGCAGTGCAGGCAGCGCTGGTAGTGTGAGCAGTGCAGGCAGTGTGAGCAGTGCAGGCAGCGCTGGCAGTGCAAGCAGTCTGAGCAGTGCAGGCAGTCTGAGCAGTGTAGGCAGTGTGAGCAGTGCAGGCAGTGTGAGCAGTGCAGGCAGTCTGAGCAGTGCCGGCAGTCTGAGCAGTGCAGACAGTCTGAGCAGTGCAGGCAGTCTGAGCAGTGCAGGCAGTCTGAGCAGTGCAGGCAACACTGGCAGTGAGAGCAGTGCAGGCAGCGCTGGCAGTGTGAGCAGTGCAGACAGTATGAGCAGTGCAGGCAGTGCTGGCAGTGTGAGCAGTGCAGGCAGTGCTGGCAGTGTGAGCAGTGCAGGCAGCGCTGGCCATGCAGGCAGCGCTGGCCATGCGGGCAGTGCTGGCAGTCTGAGCAGTGCAGGCAACGCTGGCAGTGAGAGCAGTGCAGGCAGCGCTGGCAGTGAGAGCAGTGAAGGCAGTGCTGCCAGCGCTGGCAGCATGAGCAATGCATGTAGAGCTGGCTGCATGAGCAGTGCAGGCAGTCTGAGCAGTGCAGGCAGCGCTGGCAGTGTGAGCAGTGCTGGCAGTGTGAGCAGTGCAGGCAGCGCTGGTAGTGTGAGCAGTGCAGGCAGTCTGAGCATTGCAGGCAGCGCTGGCAGTGTGAGCAGTTCAGGCAGCGCTAGCAGTGCTAGCAGTCTGAGCAGTGTAGGCAGTGTGAGCAGTGCAGGCAGCGTGAGCAGTGCAGGCAGTGTGAGCAGTGCAGGCTGTCTGAGCAGTGCAGGCAGTCTGAGCAGTGCAGGCAGTCTGAGCAGTGCAGGCAGGGCTGGCAGTGAGAGCAGTACAGGCAGCGCTGGCAGTGTGAGCAGTGCAGGCAGTGCATACAGTGTGAGCAGTGCAGGCAGTACTGGCAGTGTGAGCATTGCAGGCAGCGCTGGCAGTGTGAGCCGAGCTGGCAGCACTGGCAGTCTGAGCAGTGCAGGCGGCGCTGGCTGTGTGAGCTGTGCAGGCAGTGCTGCAGTGTGTGCAGTGCAGGCAGCGCTGGCAGTCTGAGCAGTGCAGGCAGTCTGAGCAGTGCAGGCAGCGCTGCCCGTGCTGTCAGTGCGGGCCGTGTGAGCAGTGCAGGCAGCGCTGGCAGTCTTAGCAGTGCTGGCAGTTCTGGCAGTGTGAGGAGTGCAGGCAGCGCTGGCAGTGTGAGCCGAGGTGCCAGCGCTGACAGTCTGAGCAGTGCAGGCAGAGCTGGCAGTATGAGCAGCGCACACAGCGGTGGCAGTGTGAGCAGTGCAGGCAGCGCTGCCCGTGCTAGCAGTGCAGGCAGTGTGAGCAGTGCAGGCAGCGCTGGCAGTCTGAGCAGTGCAGGCAGCGCTGGCAATCTGAGCAGTGCAGGCAGCGCTGGCAGTCTGAGCAGTGCAGGCAGCGCTGGCAGTCTGAGCAGTGCAGGCAGTCTGAGCAGGGCAGGCAGCACTGGCAGTCTGAGCAGTGCAGGCAGTGTGAGCAGTGCAGGCAGCGCAGGCAGTGTGAGCAGTGCAGGCAGTGTGAGCAGTGCAGGCACCGATGACAGTGTTAGCAGTGCAGGCAGTCTGAACTGTTCAGGCAGTCTGAGCAGTGCAGGTAGTCTGAGCAGTGCAGGCAGTCTGAGCAGTGCAGGCAGTCTGAGCAGTGCAGGCAGTCTGAGCAGTGCAGGCAACGCTGGCAGTGTGAGCAGTGCAGGCAGCGCTGGTAGTGTGAGCAGTGTGAGCAGTGCAGGCAGTGCTGGCAGTGTGAGCAGTGTGAGCAGTGCAGGCAGTGCTGGCAGTGTGATCAGTGCAGGCAGCGCTGGTAGTGTGAGCCGTGCAGGCAGTCTGAGCAGTGCAGGGAGCGCTGGCAGTCTGAGTAGTGCTGGCAGTCTGAGCAGTGCAGGCAGTCTGACGGGGCAGGCAGTCTGAGCAGTGCAGGCAACGCTGGCAGCGTGAGCAAAACAGTCAGCACTGGCAGTGTGAGCAGTGCAGTCAGCGCTGGCAGTCTGAGCAGTGCAGTCAGCGCTGGCAGCGCAGGCAGTCTGAGCAGTGCAGGCCGCGCTGGCAGTGCAGGCATTCTGAGCAGTGGAGGCAGTGCTGGCAGTATGAGCTGTGCAGGCAGTGCTGGCAGTGTGAGCAGTGCAGGCAGCGCTGGCCGTGCAGGCAGTGCTGGCAGTGTGAGCAGTGCAGACAGCGCTGGCAGTGTGAGCAGTGCAGGCAGCGCTGGCAGTGTGAGCAGTGCAGGCAGTGCTGCCAGCGCTGGCAGCATGAGCAATGCAGGTAGAGCTGGCAGCATGAGCAGTGCAGGCAGTCTGAGCAGTGCAGGCAGCGCTGGCAGTGTGAGCAGTGTGAGCAGTGCAGGCAGTGCTGGCAGTGTGAGCAGTGCAGGCAGTCTGAGCAGTGCAGGCAGCGCTGGTAGTGTGAGCAGTGCAGGCAGCACTGGCAGTGCAAGCAGTCTGAGCAGTGCAGGCAGTCTGAGCAGTGTAGGCAGTGTGAGAAGTGCAGGCAGTGTGAGCAGTGCAGGCACCGATGACAGTGTTAGCAGTGCAGGCAGTCTGAACAGTTCAGGCAGTCTGAGCAGTGCAGGTAGTCTGAGCAGTGCAGGCAGTCTGAGCAGTGCAGGCAGTCTGAGCAGTGCAGGCAGGCTGAGCAGTGCAGGCAACGCTGGCAGTGTGAGCAGTGCAGGCAGCGCTGGTAGTGTGTGCAGTGTGAGCAGTGCAGGCAGTGTGAGCTGTGCAGGCAGTGCTGGCAGTGTGAGCAGTGCAGGCAGCGCTGGCAGTGTGAGCAGTGCAGGCAGCGCTGGCAGTGTGAGCAGTGCAGGCAGCGCTGGCAGTGTGAGCAGTGCAGGCAGCGCAGGCAGTGTGAGCAGTGCAGGCAGTGTGAGCAGTGCAGGCACCGATGACAGTGTTAGCAGTGCAGGCAGTCTGAACAGTTCAGGCAGTCTGAGCAGTGCAGGTAGTCTGAGCAGTGCAGGCAGTCTGAGCAGTGCAGGCAGTCTGAGCAGTGCAGGCAGTCTGAGCAGTGCAGGCAACGCTGGCAGTGTGAGCCGTGCAGGCAGCGCTGGTAGTGTGTGCAGTGTGAGCAGTGCAGGCAGTGCTGGCAGTGTGAGCAGTGTGAGCAGTGCAGGCAGTGCTGGCAGTGTGAGCAGTGCAGGCAGCGCTGGTAGTGTGAGCCGTGCAGGCAGTCTGAGCAGTGCAGGGAGCGCTGGCAGTCTGAGTAGTGCTGGCAGTCTGAGCAGTGCAGGCAGTCTGAGCGGTGCAGGCAGTCTGAGCAGTGCAGGCAACGCTGGCAGTGTGAGCAGTGGAGGCAGCGCTGGCAGTCTGAGCAGTGCAGGCAGCGCTGGCAGTCTGAGCAGTGCAGGCAGCGCTGGCAGTCTAAGCAGTGCAGGCAGCGCTGGCAGTCTGAGCAGTGCATGCAGTCTGAGCAGTGCAGGCAGCGCTGGCAGTGTGAGCAGTGCAGGCAGCGCTGGCAGTGTGAGCTGTGCAGGCAGCGCTGGCAGTGTGAGCAGTGCAGGCAGTCTGAGCAGTGCAGGCAGCGCTGGTAGTGTGAGCAGTGCAGGCAGCACTGGCAGTGCAAGCAGTCTGAGCAGTGTAGGCAGTCTGAGCAGTGTAGGCAGTGTGAGCAGTGCAGGCAGTGTGAGCAGTGCAGGCAGCGCTGGCAGTGTGAGCAGTGCAGGCAGCGCTTGCAGTGTGAGCAGTGCAGGCGGCGCTGGCAGTGTGTGCAGTGCAGGCAGCGCAGGCAGTGTGAGCAGTGCAGGCAGTGTGAGCAGTGCAGGCACCGATGACAGTGTTAGCAGTGCAGGTAGCACTGGCCGTGCAGGCAGTGCAGGCAGTCTGAGCAGTGCAGACAGTCTGAGCAGTGCAGGCAGCGCTGGCAGTGTGAGCAGTGCAGACAGGGTTGGTAGTGTGAGCCGTGCAGGCAGCGCTGGCAGTGCAGGCAGTGTGAGCAGTGCAGGCAGTCTGAGCGGTGCAGGCAGTCTGAGTAGTGCAGGCAGTCTGAGCAGTGCAGGCTGTCTGAGCAGTGCAGGCAGCGCAGGCAGTTTGAGCAGTGCAGGCAGGGCAGTCAGTGTGAGCAGTGCAGGCAACGCTGGCAGTCTGAGCAGTGCAGCCAGCGCTGGCAGTCTGAGCAGTGCTGGCAGCGCTGGCAGTCTGAGCAGTGCAGGCAGCGCTGGCAGTCTAGGCAGTGCAGGCAGCGCTGGCAGTCTGAGCAGTGCATGCAGTCTGAGCAGTGCTGGCAGCACTGGCAGTGTGAGCAGTGCAGGCAGTACTGGCGGTGTGAGCAGCGCAGGCATTCTGAGCAGCGCAGGCAGTCTGAGCAGTGCAAGCAGTCTGAGCAGTGCAGGCAGTGTGAGCAGTGCTGGCAACGCTGGGAGTGTGAGCAGTGCAGGCAGTGCTGGCAGTGTGAGCAGTGCTGGCAGCGCAGGCATTGTGAGCAGTGCAGGCAGCGCTGGCAGTGTGAGCAGTGCAGGCAGTGCTGGCAGTGTGAGCAGTGCAGGCAGTGCTGGCAGTGTGAGCAGTGCTGGAAGCGCAGCCAGTATGAGCAGTGCAGGCAGCGCTGGCAGTCTGAGCAGTGCAGGCAGCGCTGGCAGTGTGAGCAGTGCAGGCAGTACTGGCAGTGTGAGCTGTGCAGGCAGTCTGAGCAGTGCAGGCAGCGCTGGCTGTGTGAGCAGTGTGAGCAGTGCAAACAGTGCTGGCAGTGTGAGCAGTGCAGGCAGCGCTGGTAGTGTGAGCAGTGCAGACAGTCTGAGCAGTGCAGGCAGCGCTGGCAGTGTGAGCAGTGTGAGCAGTGCAGGCAGTGCTGGCAGTGTGAGCAGTGCAGGCAGCGCTGGTAGTGTGAGCCGTGCAGGCAGTCTGAGCAGTGCAGGGAGCGCTGGCAGTGTGAGCAGTGCAGGCAGTGTGAGCAGTGCAGGCAGTGTGAACAGTTCAGGCAGTCTGAGCAGTGCAGGCAGTCTGAGCAGCGCAGGCAGTCTGAGCAGTGCAGGCAGTCTGAGCAGTGCAGGCAGTCAGAGCAGTGCAGGCAGTCTGAGCAGTGCATGCAGCGCTGGCAGTGTGAGCAGTGCAGGCAGCGCTGGCAGCGCAAGCACTCTGAGCAGTGCAGGCAGTGTGAGCAGTGTAGGCAGTCTGAGCAGTGCAGGCAGTGTAAGCAGTGCAGGCAGTGTGAGCAGTGCAGGCAGTGTGAGCAGTGTAGGCAGTGTTAGCAGTGCAGGCAGTCTGAACAGTTCAGGCAGTCTGAGCATTGCAGGTAGTCTGAGCAGTGCAGGCAGTCTGAGCAGTGCAGGCAGTCTGAGCAGTGCAGGCAGTGTGAGCAGTGCAGGCAACGCTGGCAGTGTGAGCAGTGCAGGCAGCGCTGGTAGTGTGAGCAGTGTGAGCAGTGCAGGCAGTGCTGGCAGTGTGAGCAGTGTGAGCAGTGCAGGCAGTGTGAGCAGTGTGAGCAGTGAAGGCAGTGTGAGCAGTGCAGGCAGCGCTGGTAGTGTGAGCCGTGCAGGCAGTCTGAGCAGTGCAGGGAGCGGTGGAAGTCTGAGTAGTGCTGGCAGTCTAAGCAGTGCAGGCAGTCTGAGCAGTGCAGGGAGTCTTAGCAGTGCAGGCAGTCTGAGCAGTGCAGGGAGTCTGAGCAGTGCAGGCAACGCTGGCAGTGTGAGCAGTGGAGGCAGCGCTGGCAGTCTGAGCAATGCGGGCAGCGCTGGCAGTCTGAGCAGTGCAGGCAGTGCTTGCAGTCTAAGCAGTGCAGGCAGCGCTGGCAGTCTGAGCAGTGCATGCAGTCTGAGCAGTGCAGGCAGCGCTGGCAGTGTGAGCAGTGCAGGCAGTGTGAGCAGTGCAGGCAGCGCTGGCAGTGTGAGCAGTGCAGGCAGCGCTGGCAGTGTCAGCAGTGCAAGCAGCGCAGGCAGTGTGAGCAGTGCAGGCAGCACTGGCAGTGTGAGCATTGCAGGCAGCGCTGGCAGTGTGAGCCGAGCTGGCAGCGCTGGCAGTGTGAGAAGT
Source organism: Cetorhinus maximus (assembly GCF_964194155.1). Lineage (NCBI taxonomy): Eukaryota > Metazoa > Chordata > Chondrichthyes > Lamniformes > Cetorhinidae > Cetorhinus > Cetorhinus maximus. The sequence goes on from NW_027598639.1 coordinate 13,347, forward strand.
GCAGGCAGTGCTTACAGTGTGAGCAGTGTAGGCAGTCTGAGCAGTGCAGGCAGCGGTGGCAGTCAAAGCAGTGCAGGCAGTGCTGACAGTCTGAGCAGTGCAGTCAGTCTGAGCAGCGCTGGCAGTCTGAGCAGTGCAGGCAGTCTGAGCAGTGCTAGCAGTGTGAGCAGTGCAGGCAGCGCTGGCAGTGTGAGCAGCGCTGGCAGTGTGAGCAGTGCAGGCAGTGTGAGCATTGCAGGCAGCTTGAGCAGTGCAGGCAGTCTGAGCAGTGCAGGCAGCGCTGGCAGTGTGAGCAGTGCAGGCAGCGCTGGCCGTGTGAGCAGTGCAGGCAGTCTGAGCGGTGCAGGCAGTCTGAGTAGTGCAGGCAGTCTGAGCAGTGCAGGCAACGCTGGCAGTGTGAGCAGTGCAGGCAGCGCTGGCAGTCTGAGCAGTGCAGGCAGCGCTGGAAGTCTGAGCAGTGCATGCAGTCTGAGCAGTGCAGGCAGCGCTGGCAGTGTGAGCAGTGCAGGCAGTCTGAGCAGTGCTGGCAGTGTGAGCAGTGTGAGCAGTGCGGGCAGTGCTGGCAGTGTGAGCAGTGCAGGCAGCGCTGGTAGTGTGAGCCGTGCAGGCAGTCTGAGCAGTGCAGGGAGCGCTGGCAGTCTGAGTAGTGCTGGCAGTCTGAGCAGTGCAGGCAGTCTGACGGGGCAGGCAGTCTGAGCAGTGCAGGCAACGCTGGCAGCGTGCGCAAAACAGTCAGCGCTGGCAGTGTGAGCAGTGCAGTCAGCGCTGGCAGTCTGAGCAGTGCAGTCAGCGCTGGCAGCGCAGGCAGTCTGAGCAGTGCAGGCCGCGCTGGCAGTGCAGGCAGTCTGAGCAGTGGAGGCAGTGCTGGCAGTATGAGCTGTGCAGGCAGTGCTGGCAGTGTGAGCAGTGCAGGCAGCGCTGGCCGTGCAGGCAGTGCTGGCAGTGTGAGCAGTGCAGACAGCGCTGGCAGTGTGAGCAGTGCAGGCAGCGCTGGCAGTGTGAGCAGTGTGAGCAGTGCAGGCAGTGCTGGCAGTGTGAGCAGTGCAGGCAGCGCTGGTAGTGTGAGCAGTGCAGGCAGTCTGAGCAGTGCAGGCAGCGCAGGTAGTGTGAGCAGTGCAGGCAGCACTGGCAGTGCAAGCAGTCTGAGCAGTGCAGGCAGTCTGAGCAGTGTAGGCAGTGTGAGCAGTGTGAGCAGTGTGAGCAGTGCAGGCAGTGCTGGCAGTGTGAGCAGTGCAGGCAGCGATGGCAGTGTGAGCAGTGCAGGCAGCGCTGGCAGTGTGAGCAGTGCAGGCAGCACTGGCAGTGTGAGCAGTGCAGGCAGCGCAGGCAGCGTGAGCAGTGCAGGCAGTGTGAGCAGTGCAGGCACCGATGACAGTGTTAGCAGTGCAGGCAGTCTGAACAGTTCAGGCAGTCTGAGCAGTGCAGGCAGTCTGAGCAGTGCAGGCAGTCTGAGCAGTGCAGGCAGTCTGAGCAGTGCAGGCAACGCTGGCAGTGTGAGCAGTGCAGGCAGCGCTGGTAGTGTGTGCAGTGTGAGCAGTGCAGGCAGTGCTGGCAGTGTGAGCAGTGCAGGCAGTCAGAGCAGTGCAGGCAGCGCTGGCAGTGTGAGCAGTGCAGGCAGTACTGGCAGTGTGAGCAGTACTGGCAGCATTGACATTGTGAGCAGTGCAGGCAGCGCTGTCAGTGTGAGCAGTGCAGGCAGCGCTGGCAGTGTGAGCAAAACAGTCAGCGCTGGCAGTGTGAGCTGTGCAGTCAGCGCTGGCAGTGTGAGCAGTGCAGTCAGCGCTGGCAGCGCAGGCAGTCTGAGCAGTGCAGGCCGCGCTGGCAGTGCAGGCAGTCTGAGCAGTGGAGGCAGTGCTGGCAGTATGAGCTGTGCAGGCAGTGCTGGCAGTGTGAGCAGTGCAGGCAGCGCTGGCCGTGCAGGCAGTGCTGGCAGTGTGAGCAGTGCAGACAGCGCTGGCAGTGTGAGCAGTGCAGGCAGCGCTGGCAGTGTGAGCAGTGCAGGCAGTGCTGCCAGCGCTGGCAGCATGAGCAATGCAGGTAGAGCTGGCAGCATGAGCAGTGCAGGCAGTCTGAGCAGTGCAGGCAGCGCTGGCAGTGTGAGCAGTGTGAGCAGTGCAGGCAGTGCTGGCAGTGTGAGCAGTGCAGGCAGCGCTGGTAGTGTGAGCAGTGCAGGCAGTCTGAGCAGTGCAGGCAGCGCTGGTAGTGTGAGCAGTGCAGGCAGCACTGGCAGTGCAAGCAGTCTGAGCAGTGCAGGCAGTCTGAGCAGTGTAGGCAGTGTGAGCAGTGCAGGCAGTGTGAGCAGTGCAGGCAACGCTGGCAGTGTGAGCAGTGCAGGCAGCGCTGGCAGTCTGAGCAGTGCAGGCAGCGCTGGCAGTGTGAGCAGTGCAGGCAGCGCTGGCAGTGTGAGCAGTGCAGGCACCGATGACAGTGTTAGCAGTGCAGGCAGTCTGAACAGTTCAGGCAGTCTGAGCAGTGCAGGTAGTCTGAGCAGTGCAGGCAGTCTGAGCAGTGCAGGCAGTCTGAGCAGTGCAGGCAGTCTGAGCAGTGCAGGCAACGCTGGCAGTGTGAGCCGTGCAGGCAGCGCTGGTAGTGTGTGCAGTGTGAGCAGTGCAGGCAGTGCTGGCAGTGTGAGCAGTGTGAGCAGTGCAGGCAGTGCTGGCAGTGTGAGCAGTGCAGGCAGCGCTGGTAGTGTGAGCCGTGCAGGCAGTCTGAGCAGTGCAGGGAGCGCTGGCAGTGTGAGCAGTGGAGGCAGCGCTGGCAGTCTGAGCAGTGCAGGCAGCGCTGGCAGTCTGAGCAGTGCAGGCAGCGCTGGCAGTCTAAGCAGTGCCGGCAGCGCTGGCAGTCTGAGCAGTGCATGCAGTCTGAGCAGTGCAGGCAGCGCTGGCAGTGTGAGCAGTGCAGGCAGCGCTGGCAGTGTGAGCTGTGCAGGCAGCGCTGGCAGTGTGAGCAGTGCAGGCAGTCTGAGCAGTGCAGGCAGCGCTGGTAGTGTGAGCAGTGCAGGCAGCACTGGCAGTGCAAGCAGTCTGAGCAGTGTAGGCAGTCTGAGCAGTGTAGGCAGTGTGAGCAGTGCAGGCAGTGTGAGCAGTGCAGGCAGCGCTGGCAGTGTGAGCAGTGCAGGCAGCGCTTGCAGTGTGAGCAGTGCAGGCAGCGCTGGCAGTGTGTGCAGTGCAGGCAGCGCAGGCAGTGTGAGCAGTGCAGGCAGTGTGAGCAGCGCAGGCACCGATGACAGTGTTCGCAGTGCAGGCAGCGCTGGCAGTGTGAGCAGTGCAGGCAGCGCTGGCAGTGTGAGCAGTGCAGGCAGTGCTGGCAGTGTGAGCAGTGTGAGCAGTGCAGGCAGTGCTGGCAGTGTGAGCAGTGCAGGCAGCGCTGGTAGTGTGAGCCGTGCAGGCAGTCTGAGCAGTGCAGGCAGCGCTGGCAGTGCTGGCAGTGTCAGCAGTGCTGGCAGCGCTGGCAGTATGAGCAGTGCAGGCAGTCTGAGCAGTGTGAGCAGTGCAGGTAGTCTGAGGAATGTGAGCAGTGCTGGCAGCGCTAGCAGTGTGAGCAGTGCAGCCAGCGCTGGTAGTGTGAGCAGTGCAGGCAGAGCTGGCCGTGCAGGCAGTGCATACAGTGTGAGCAGTGCAGGCAGCGCAGGCAGTGTGAGCAGTGCAGGCAGTGCTGGCAGTGTGAGCAGTGCAGGCAGCGCTGGCAGTGTGAGCCGAGCTGGCAGCGCTGGCAGTCTGAGCAGTGCAGGCAGCGCTGGCTGTGTGAGCCATACATGCAGTGCTGGCAGTGTGAGCAGTGCAGGCAGCGCTGGCAGTCTGAGCAGCGCAGGCAGCGCTGGCAGTGTGAGCAGTGCAGGCAGTCTGAGCAGTGTGAGCAGTGCAGGCAGTCTGAAGAGTGTGAGCAGTGCAGGCAGCGCTGGCAGTGTGAGCAGTGCAGCCAGCGCTGGTAGTGTGAGCAGTGCAGGAAGCGATGGCTGTGCAGGCAGTGCTGGCAGCGCTGGCCGTGCAGGCAGTGCTGGCAGCACTGGCCGTGCAGGCAGTGCTGGCAGCGCTGGCCGTGCAGGCAGTGCTGGCAGTCTGAGCAGTGCAGGCAGTGCAGGCAGTGTGAGCAGTGCTGGCAGCGCTGGCAGCATGAGCAGTGCAGGCAGTCTGAGCAGTGCATGCAGCGCTAGCAGTGTGAGCAGTGTGAGCAGTGCAGGCAGTGCTGGAAGTGTGAGCAGTGCAGGCAGCGCTGGTTGTGTGAGCAGTGCAGGCAGTCTGAGCAGTGCAGGCAGCGCTGGCAGTGTGAGCAGTGCAGGTAGCGCTGGCAGTGCTGGCAGTCTGAGCAGTGAAGGCAGTCTGAGCAGTGCAGGCAGTCTGAGCAGTGCAGGCAGTCTCAGCAGTGCAGGCAATCTCAGCAGTGCAGGCAGTCTCAGCAGTGCAGGCAGTCTCAGCAGTGCAGGCAGTGCTTACAGTGTGAGCAGTGCAGGCAGCGCTGGCAGTGTGAGCAGTGCAGGCAGCGCTGGCAGTGTGAGCAGCGCTGGCAGTGTGAGCAATGCAGGCAGTGCTGGCAGTGTGAGCAGTGCAGGCATCGCTGGCAGTGTGAGCAGTGCAGGCAGTGTGAGCAGTGCAGGCAGCGCTGGTATTTTGAGCAGTGCAGGCAGCGCTGGCAGTGTGAGCAGTGCAGGCAACGCTGGCAGTGTTAGCAGTGCAGGCAGTGCTGGCAGTGTGAGCAGTGCAAGCAGCACTAGCAGTGTGAGCAGTGCAGGCAGAGATGGCAGTGTGAGCCGTGCAGGCAGCGCTGGCCATGCTGGCATTGCTGGCAGTGTGAGCAGTGCAGGCAGCGCTGGCACTCTGAGCAGTGCAGGTAGCGCTGGCAGTCTAAGCAGTGCAGGCAGCGCTGGCAGTCTGAGCAGTGCAGGCAGTGTGAGCAGTGCAGGCAGCGCTGGCCGTGCAGGCAGTGCTAACATTGTGAGCAGTGCAGGCAGAGCTGGCAGCTTGAGCAGTGCAGGCAGCGCTGGCACCGTGAGCAAAACAGTTTGCGCTGGCAGTGTGAGCAGTGCAGTCAGCGCTGGGAGCGCAGGCAGTCTGAGCAGTGCAGGCAGCGCTGGCAGTGCAGGCAGTCTGAGCAGTGCAGGCAGTGCTGGCAGTGTGAGCAGTGCAGGCAGCGCTGGCAGTGTGAGCAGTGCAGGCAGCGCTGGCAGTGTGAGCAGTGCAGGCAGCGCAGGCAGTGTGAGCAGTGCAGGCAGTGTGAGCAGTGCAGGCAGCGATGGCAGTGTTAGCAGTGCAGGCAGTCTGAACAGTTCAGGCAGTCTGAGTAGTGCAGGTAGTCTGAGCAGTGCAGGCAGTCTGAGCATTGCAGGCAGTCTGAGCAGTGCAGGCAGTCTGAGCAGTGCAGGCAACGCTGGCAGTGTGAGCAGTGCAGGCAGCACTGGCAGTGTGAGCATTGCAGGCAGCGCTGGCAGTGTGAGCAGTGCAGGCAGCACTGGCAGTGTGAGCATTGCAGGCAGTGCTGGCAGTGTGAGCAGTGCAGACAGCGCTGGCAGTGTGAGCAGTGCAGGCAGCGCTGGCAGTGAGAGAAGTTCAGGCAGTGCTGCCAGCGCTGCCAGCATGAGCAATGCATGTAGAGCTGGCAGCATGAGCCGTGCAGGCAGTCTGAGCAGTGCGTGCAGCACTTGCAGTGTGAGCAGTGTGAACAGTGCAGGCAGTGCTGGCAGTGTGAGCAGTGCAGGCAGCGCTGGTAGTGTGAGCAGTGCAGGCAGTCTGAGCAGTGCAGGCAGCGCTGGCAGTGCAAGCAGTCTGAGCAGTGCAGGCAGTCTGAGCAGTGCAGGCAGTCTGAGCAGTGCAGGCAGTCTGAGCAGTGCAGGCAGTCTGAGCAGTGCAGGCAGTCTGAGCAGTGCAGGCAGTGTGAGCAGGGCAGGCAGTGTGAGCAGTGCAGGCAGTCTGAGCAGTGCAGGCAGTCTGAGCAGTGCAGGCAGTCTGAGCAGTGCAGGCAGTCTGAGCAGTGCAGGCAACGCTGGCAGTGAGAGCAGTGGAGGCAGCGCTGGCAGTGTGAGCAGTGCAGACAGTATGAGCAGTGCAGGCAGTGCTGGCAGTGTGAGCTGTGCAGGCAGTGCTGGCAGTGTGAGCAGTGAAGGCAGCGCTGGCAGTGTGAGCAGTGGAGGCAGCGCTGGCCATGCAGGCAGTGATGGCAGTGTGAGCAGTGCAGACAGCGCTGGCAGTGTGAGCAGTGCAGGCAGCGCTGGCAGTGAGAGCAGTGCAGGCAGTGCTGCCAGCGCTGGCAGCATGAGCAATGCATGTAGAGCTGGCAGCATGAGCAGTGCAGGCAGTCTGAGCAGTGCAGGCAGCGCTGTCAGTGTGAGCAGTGTGAGCAGTGCAGGCAGTCTGAGCAGTGTAGGCAGTGTGAGCAGTGCAGGCAGTGTGAGCAGTGCAGGCAGTGTGAGCAGTGCAGGCTGTCTGAGCAGTGCAGGCTGTCTGAGCAGTGCAGGCAGTCTGAGCAGTGCAGGCAGTCTGAGCAGTGCAGGCAACGCTGGCAGTGAGAGCAGTACAGGAACCGCTGGCAGTGTGAGCAGTGCAGGCAGGGCTGGCTGTGTGAGCAGTGCAGGCAGTCTGAGCAGGGTAGGCAACGCTGGCAGTGTGAGCAGTGCAGGCAGTGCTTACAGTGTGAGCAGTGCAGGCAGTACTGGCAGTGTGAGCATTGCAGGCAGCACTGGCAGTGTGAGCCGAGCTGGCAGCGCTGGCAGTCTGAGCAGTGCAGGCAACGCTGGCAGTGTGAGCAGTGCAGGCAGTGCTTACAGTGTGAGCAGTGCAGGCAGTACTGGCAGTGTGAGCATTGCAGGCAGCACTGGCAGTGTGAGCCGAGCTGGCAGCGCTGGCAGTCTGACCAGTGCACGCGGCGCTGGCTGTGTGAGCCGTGCAGGCAGTGCTGCAGTGTGTGCAGTGCAGGCAGCGCTGGCAGTCTGAGCAGTGCAGGCAGTCTGAGCAGTGCAGGCAGCGCTGCCCGTGCTGTCAGTGCGGGCCGTGTGAGCAGTGCAGGCAGCGCTGGCAGTCTGAGCAGTGCTGGCAGCGCTGGCAGTGTGAGGATTGCAGGTAGCGCTGGCAGTGTGAGCCGAGGTGCCAGCGCTGACAGTCTGAGCAGTGCAGGCAGAGCTGGCAGTATGAGCAGCGCACACAGCGGTGGCAGTGTGAGCAGTGCAGGCAGCGCTGCCCGTGCTAGCAGTGCAGGCAGTGTGAGCAGTGCAGGCAGCGCTGGCAGTCTGAGCAGTGCATGCCGTCTGAGCAGTGCAGGCAGCGCTGGCAGTGTGAGCAGTGCAGGCAGTCTGAGCAGTGCAGGCAGCGCTGGCAGTGTGAGCAGTGCAGGCAACGCTGGGAGAGTGAGCAGTGCAGGCAGTGCTGGCAGTGTGAGCAGTGCAGGCAGCGCAGGCAGTGTGAGCAGTGAAGGCAGCGCTGGCAGTGTGAGCAGTGCAGCAGCGCTCGCAGTATGAGCAGTGCAAACAGTGCTGGCAGTGTGAGCAGTGCAGGCAGCGCTGGTAGTGTGAGCAGTGCAGACGGTCTGAGCAGTGCAGGCAGCGCTGGCAGTGTGAGCAGTGTGAGCAGTGCAGGCAGTGCTGGCAGTGTGAGCAGTGCAGACAGCGTTGGTAGTGTGAGCAGTGCAGGCAGCGCTGGCAGTCTAAGCAGTGCAGGCAGCGCTGACAGTCTGAGCAGTGCAGGCAGTCTGAGCAGCGCAGGCAGCGCTGGCAGTCTGAGCAGTGCAGGCAATCTGAGCAGTGCTGGCAGTGTGAGCAGTGCAGGCAGTGCTGGCAGCTTCAGCAGTGCAGGCAGTCAGAGCAGTGTGAGCAGTGCAGGCAGCGCTGGCCGTGCAGGCAGTCTGAGCAGTGCAGGCAGTGCTGGCAGTGTGAGCTGTGCAGGCAGCGCTGGCAGTGTGAGCAGTGCAAGCAGCTCTGGCAGTGTGAGCAGTGCAGGCAGCGCTGGCAGTGTGAGCTGTGCAGGCAGCGCTGGCAGTGTGAGCAGTGCAAGCAGCTCTGGCAGTGTGAGCAGTGCAGGCAGCGCAGGCCGTGTGAGCAAAGCAGGCAGCGTGAGCAGTGCAGGCAGCGCTGGCAGTGTGAGCAGTGCAGGCAGTGCAGGCAGTGCTGCTAGCGCTGGCTACATGAGCAGTGCAGGTAGCGCTGGCAGTGTGAGCAGTGTGAGCAGTGCTGGCAGTGTGAGCAGTGTACGCAGCGCTGGCAGTGTGAGCAGTGCTGGCAGCGCTGCCCCTGCTGGCAGTGCAGGCAGTGTGAGCAGTGCAGGCAGTGCTGGCAGTGTGAGCAGTGCAGGCAGCGCTGGCAGTCTGAGTAGTGCAGGCAGCGCTGGCAGTCTGAGCAGTGCAGGCAGTCTGAGCAGTGCCGGCAGCGCTGGCAGTCTGAGCAGTGCAGGCAGTCTGCGCAGTGCTGGCAGTGTGAGCAGTGCATGCAGCTTGAGCAGTTTAGGCAGTCTGAGCAGTGTGAGCAGTGCAGGCATTCTGAGCAGTGTGAGCAGTGCAGGCAGTCTGAGCAGTGCAGCCAGCGCTGGCAGTGTGAGCAGTGCAGCCAGCGCTGGCAGTGCAGGCAGTCTGAGCAGTGCAGGCAGCGCTGGTAGTGTGAGCAGTGCAGGCAGTGCTGGTAGTGTGAGCAGTGCAGGCAGTCTGACCAGTGCAGGCAGTGCTGGCAGTGTGAGCAGTGCAGGCAGCACTGGCAGTGCAGGCAGTCTGAGCAGTGCAGGCAGTCTGAGCAGTGCAGGCAGCCTGAGCAGTGCAGGCAGCCTGAGCAGTGCAGGCAATCTGAGCAGTGCAGGCAACGCTGGCAGTGTGAGAAGTGCAGGCATCGCTTGCAGTGTGAGCAGTGCAGGCAGCGCTGTCAGTGTGAGCATTGCAGGCAGCGCTGGCCGTGTGAGCAGTGCAGGTAGTGCAGGCAGTCTGAGCAGTGCAGGCAACGCTGGCAGTGTGAGCAGTGCAGGCAGTGCTTACAGTCTGAGCAGTGCAGGCAGCGCTGGCAGTGTGAGCAGTTCAGGCAGCGCTGGCAGTGTGAGCAGTGCAAGCAGCGCTGGCAGTGTGAGCAGTGCAGGCAGTGTGATCAGTGCAGGCAGCGCTGGCATTGCAGGCAGTGTGAGCAGTGCAGAGCAGCGCTGGCCGTGCTGGCAGTGCAGGCAGTGTGAGCAGTGTGAGCAGTGCAGGCAGCGCTGGCAGTCTGAGCAGTGCAGGCAGCGCTGGCAGTCTGAGCAGTGCAGGCAGTCTGAGCAGTGCAGGCAGTGCTGGCAGTGTGAGCAGTGCAGGCAGCGCTGGCAGTCTGAGCAGTGCAGGCAGCGTTGGCAGTCTGAGCAGTGCAGGCAGCGCTGGCAGTGTGAGCAGTGCAGGCAGTGCTGGCAGCGCTGGCCGTGCTGGCAGTGCTGGCAGTCTGAGCAGCCAGCGCCTCTCCCCACTGGATATCCCCCACTGCTGCATCTTCTAGCCTCACACCCTGCGACCCAAGTCTACTCAACAACAGCCGACCAAAACTCTGCTTTTGTGCAGAAAGACCCGAGGTGCTGAACCTTGGGAAGCCTCCCCAGTAACTCAGAAAGCATCCTCACCACCTGCTCAAAAAGTACACGTGTGCTCTGGCTGCGAACACAAACATAGAACAACCTGTTTCAAAAATCTTTCCACAGGAAAATCAATGCAGGTCTGCAGGAAACTTTCAAGTCCAGCATAGTCGTGCTGACATTTTAAAGTTACTGGCAAGATGTGGAATTCACTGCAGCTGGTGGAGAGCTACAACACTGGATGAACCGAAGGGAGAAGTGGTCAGAGATGCCATCTTTCAGATGGGGCATGAAACTGAGACCTTGTCTGAATGCCCATGCATGCATAAAAGATCCTGTGACACTATTTCAATAAGGGCAAATTCATCTTATGGTTGTTTATGGGATCTTGCTGTGTGCAAATTAGCTATCACATTTCCCAACAAAAACAGTGACTAGACGTTGGCTGTGAAGCAATTCCCAGTGTCCTGTAAAGGTGAATACTGCTTGTGTAAGTGCACAGTTTTCCCGGAACTAAGGTGAAATAAAAGAAGCCGGAAAACAGCATACATACCCTGGGCAGTGATGTGGAACCACTAACATTCCTTCCAAGTCGCACACAGTAAACATTTACATTGGCTAAATGTGGAATTTCACAATATAAATGGCAATTTTCAAAATATGTTTTAGAGTCATGGAGTCATTACAGCACAAGGAGGCCATTTGGCCTACAAGCCTTTTCACAGGCATCTACCAGAAAATGTGGAAAATTGCCCAAGTCCACAAATAACAGGACAAATCCAGCCTGGCTAATTACTGCCCCATCAGTCTGCTCTCGATCATCACTACAGTGATGGAAGGTGTCATCGACAGTACTATCAAGCAGCACTTACACAGCAATAATCTGCTCACTGACACTCGGTTTGGGTTCTACCAGGACCACTTAGCTCCTGACCTCATTGCAACCGTGATTCAAACATGCACAAAAGAGCTGAACTCATGTGGTGAGGGCAGTTGCCCTTAACAACAAGGCAGCATTTGACTGAGTGCGAAATCAAGGAGCCCTGGCAAAATTGGGAATTGGAGAACCTGCTCCATGGTTAGGGTCATACCTAGCACAAAGGAAGATGGTTGTGATTGTTGGAGGTCAATCATCTCAGTCCCAGGACATCACTACAGGAGTTCCTCAGGGTCGTGTCCTAGGCCCAACCATCTTCAGCTGCTTCATCAATGACCTTCCTTCCATCATAAGGTCAGAAGTGGGGATGTTCGCTGATGATTGCACAATGTTCAGCACCATTCACGACTCCTCAGATACTGAGCAGTCCATGTCCGTATGCAGAAAGACTTGGACAACATCCAAGCTTGGGCTGACAAGTGGCAAGTTACATTGACACCAAGTGCCAGGCAATGACCATCTTGAAAAAGAGAGAATCTAACCATCGCCCCTTGACTTTAATGGCATCATCATCGCTGAATCCCCCACTATCAACATCCTGGGGATTATCATTGACCAGAAACTGAACTGGACTAGCCATGTAAATACTGTGGCTACAAGAGCAGGCCAGAGGCTGGGAATCCTGTGGTGAGTAACTCACCTCCTGACACCCCAAAGCCTGTCCACCATCTAAAAGGCACAAGTCAGGAGTGTGATGGAATACACTCCACTTGCCTGGATGAGTGCAGCTCCAACAACACTCAAGAAGCTCGACACCATCCAGGACAAAGCAGCTGCTTGATTGGCACCATTTCCACAAACATTCACTCCCTCCACCACCAACGCACAGTAGGAGCAGTGTGTACCATCTACAAGATGCACTGCAGGAACTCACCAAGGCTCCTTCGACAGCACCTTCCAAACACACGTCATTCTAGATGGCAGTGGTCAAGGGCAGCAGATGCATGGAAACACCACCACCTACAAGTTCCTCTCCAAGTCACTCACCATCCTGACTTGGAAATATATCACCGTTCCTTCACTGTCGCTGGGTCAAAATCCTGGAACTCTCTCCCTAACAGCACTGTGGGTGTACCTACACCACTTGGACTGCAGCGGTTCAAGAAGGCAGCTCACCACCACCTTCTCAAGGGCAATTAGGGATGGGCAATAAATGCTGGCCCAGCCAGCGACGCTCACATCCCATGAATGAATTAAAATTAAGCATAGGAAAAGCTAGCTTGGTTAAGGACTCAAAATCCAACGAGGGACCATTTCTTAAAGACTCGCAGTTACACGATCATACAAAATACAGCACAGAATGAGGCCATTTGGCCCTTTGAAAGGGCTATCCAATTAATTCCACTCTACTACCATTTCCCCTAGACCTGCAATATTTTTCTTTTCAAATATTTGTCCAACTCCCTTTTAAAAGTTATTATTGAATCAGCTTCCACTGCCCTTTCAGGCAGCACGTTCCAGATCACAAGAACTCAGTGAGTAAAACAATTCTCCTCATCGCCCCTATGGTTCTTTTGCCAATTTGCTAAATCTGTGCACTCTAGTTACTGACCTTTCTGCCAGTGGAAACAACTTATCCTGATTCTTATGAGGAAAGGTTGAGCAAGTTGGGTCTAGACCCATTAGAGTTTAGAAGAATGGAAGACGATCTTCTTAAAACATTTTTATGCTTTCGAATAATAAGGGACCTTCCATTTAAGATGGAAATGAGAAACAATTTCTTCTCTCAGAGGGTTGTTAGTCTTTGGAATTCTGTACCTCAGAGAGCAATGGAGGCTGGTTCATTGAAAGTATTCAAGACTGAGTTAGACAGATTTTTGATCAACAAGAGATTCAAGGGTTATGGGGGACAGGCAGGACCGTAGAGTTGATGCCACAATCAGATCTGCCATGATCTTACTGAATGGTGGAGCAGGCTTGAAGGGTCAGGAGCTGGAAGACTCCAGGCCAAGGGTAGCAATATCCTAACTGACCACTAGAGGGTGGGTGACCATGCCAGTGTGTGGAGCCCAGTGATCCACAGGCAGGTTCAACATCTGGCAGTCTCAGGGCAGTGTTTGAATCACAACAACATCGGACACTTCAGAAAGCTATACAAAGCTAACACAACCAGGAACACGGAAGATCCCAAGAGGATTGACAAGGTCGAGACAGCACGCCAAGAGGACACCCAACCACGCTGCTTCAGTGAGGTCAAAGATCAGGGATTTTCGTTCTGGAATGCGGACATCGTGGTTAATGGTCATCTCACAAACTTTAATTTGGACACGGGAGCTGGTGTTATGGTCGTATTGGACAGGGAACTGTGGCTGGTGAGCCAATGGCTGATGCCACCCACAACACAGCTATACAGAGCAGGCGGCATCCACCTCCCAGTGAAAGGTACTCTGCAGGTGACGCTCAGGTACAAAGACAAAAGAATCTGAGAGACCCTGTCCATGGTCCACAAGCGAGAATGTTCCCTTTTAAGCCAAAAAGCCTGTGTTGACCTCAACCTCCGACAGAAAATTAATGAGGTCAACCCAGCAAGGGCCTATTCCAAATTTAAAAAAGGAGTTCCCAAAACTCTTTACCAGACTGGGACAACTGAGGACCGCATGCAGGACTACACCGAGGGCGCCTGCTCACACCACAAAAAATATCCCAGCCACTCATGAAGCAAGTGCAGCAACAGCTGGATGAGATGACAAGAATGGGCATCACCCTCCCCATCACTCAGCCAACCGAATGGTGTTCCAGGATGGTCCCAGTCCCAAAACCAAACGGGTCCATGTGTATCTGCGTTGACCTGACACAGCTCAATAAAGCCGTGGTGAGAGAAGTCTACCCCATGTCCTTGGTGGACGACAATTTGACCAAACTCTCTAAAAGCACAGTGTTTGCAAAGTTCGATGCTAACAGCGGCTTTTGGCAACTTCCACTAGACAAAAAGTCCAGATTGCTGACCACATTCACCACCCTCTTTGGCAGATTCTACTTCAACCACTTACCGCACTGGAAACCTTTCAACACATGATGCCAGTCATTTTGCAAGGCTCAGAGTGTGTCATCTACCATATGGATGATGTTTTGTTCCACAGCAAAATAATGGAAAAACAACGACTTCCCAACAGCACTGTTGACCTACAGGTCCACCCGACTACAATGTGGCGTAGCCCCATCTGATCTCCTGATGGGCAGAAAACTCCACACACACAACTCCCAATCCTGCCAAAGAAACTAATATCAGGGTTGGCAGCCAAAGGTTGCCAAAACATCCAGGACAGAGAGCAGTCCTATAGACAGGAGCAGGCTTCCACCAACAACTAAAGGTACCGCACCAGACACCTACCGCACTTACACAAGGAGTGTGGATTAAGGACCTCGGCAGAGAGGGTGTTACTGTCCAGAGAGACGATGACCAGTAATACTTTGTCAGTACTCCAGAAAGTCCAGTCAAGAGGAACAGGAAGAGCCTCCTCCTCATCCCTCGATGTGATCCTCCCACTACACATTGGAGAGAAATTGAAGAAGACGACAAACGCCAGAACAACACATTCAAAACAACCTCTTATTCATCAAGGTTTACTCAGTACAACAGAGTCTATCACTCCTCCAACTGTTGTAAAGACAAGATCTGGAAGAAGTATTAAGCTTCCAGACCACCTGAATCTGTAAATGCAGAGACTTGACGGAGGAGAGCAGAGGTAGTAGGCGTAATGTAAATATGTTGGGTAAACAGGATTGCATTGTAAATATGTTGGATAAAGACTTGGGGGGAGGTGTAGTAACACATCTTCCCCTCACCCCCCCGGCGGCATTCCGCAGGGATCGTTCCCTCCGGGATACCCTGGTCCACTCCTCCATCACCCCCTACTCCTCAACCCCCTCCCACGGCACCTCCCCATGCTACCGCAGAAGGTGCAACACCTGCCCCTTTACTTCCCCTCTCCTCACCGTCCAAGGGCCCAAACACTCCTTTCAAGTGAAGCAGCATTTCACTTGCACTTCCCTCAATTTAGTCTCCTGCATTCGCTGCTCCCAATGCGGTTTCCTCTACATTGGAGAGACCAAACGCAGGCTGGGTGACCGCTTTGCAGAACACCTTCGGTCTGTCCGTAAGCATTACCCAGACCTCCCTGTCACTTGCCATTTTAACACTCCACCCTGCTCTCTTGCCCACATGTCCGTCCTTGGCCTGCTGCATTGTTCCAGTGAAGCTCAACGCAAACTGGAGGAACAGCACCTCATCTTCCGACTAGGCACTTTACAGCCTTCCGGGCTGAATATTGAGTTCAACAACTTCAGATCTTAAACTCCCTCCCCCATCCCCACCCCCTTTCCGATCCCCCCCCCCACCCCGTTTCCAATAATTTATATTTATTTTTAAAAAAATATATTTTTCTTTTCCCACCTATTTCCATTATTTTTAAATGTATTTCCATCCATTGTTTTATCTCTACCTTTTAGCCTATTTCTAACCCTTCCCCCCCACCCCCACCCCCACCCCCACTAGGGCTATCTGTACCTTATTTGTCCTGCTTTCTACCCTTAATGTCACCATTAGCACATTCCTTAGATAATATCACCACCGTCAACGCCTCTTTGTCCTTTTGTCTATGACATCTTTGGCAATCTCTTTTTTGCCTCCACCTATCACTGGCCCTCTATCCAGCTCTACTTGTCCCACCCCCCCTCAAACAGCTTATATTTCACCTCATTTCTATTTTTCTTAGTTCTGTTGAAGAGTCATATGGACTCAAAACGTTAACTGTGTTCCTCTCCGCAGATGCTGTCAGACCTGCTGAGTTTTTCCAGCCATTTTTGTTTTTGTTTTGGTGTGGCATAAGGGTCTGGCATAGAAAGGGTTAATGTGGGACTGGATACAGGACCCCTCACCTGTGATTAAAGGAACACATTACCCGAGACGAGCGGGCAGTCTTGCACTGAACAGAGACATGTGTAGAGGCAAGCATGGGAACAGCCCCGAGTTTAGACCTTATACTTTATCTACGTACATAGCTTTGAGTAGTTAATAAACACTTACTGTTAAACTATACAAGACTCAGAACCTCTTCATGAGACCTACCAAACTACACACAACATTTTACAATGATATAAGGCCAAAGAGGTAGGTTTTCAGGAGTGCCTCACAGGAGAAAAACAAGGTAAAGATGGGGAGAGCTTTAAGGAGAAAATTCCTTAACTGAGGGCCTAGGCAGCTGAAGGCACAGATGCCAATGGTGGAGCGATGGAAATGAGGGATACTCAGGGGGCCTGAATTAGACGAGCACAATATCGTGGAGGATTGTGGGGTCGGAGGAGATTACAGAGATGGGGAGGAGTGAGGTCATGGAGGGATTCGAAAACAGGGGTAAGAATTTTAAAATTAAGACATTGCTTGACCAGAAGCCAATGTAGGTCAGCGAACATAGGGGTGACAGTGGAACGGGACTTGGTGTGAGTCAGGACATGGGCAGTAGAGTTTTAGATGACCTTAAATTCACGGAGGGTAGAATGTGCGAGAGCAGCTAGGAGTGCATTGGAATAGTCGAGTCTAGAGCAAATGTGGGCATGGATGAGAGTTTCAACAGTGGAGGAGCTGAGATGAACATATGAATTAGGAACAGGAGTAGGTCATTCAACCCCTTGAGCCTGCTCCACCATTTAATAAGATCATGGCTGATTTGATTGTAACCTCAACCCTACATTCCTGCCTACCCACCCACCCCCCCCGATAATCTTTCACCCCCTTGTTAATCAAGAATCGATCCACCTCTGCCTTAAGAATATTCAAGGACTCTGCTTCCACCGTCTTTCCAGGCAGAGAGTTCCAAAGACTCACAACCCTCTGAGAGAAAAATTTCATCTCATCTCTGTTTTAAATGAGTGATCCCTTATTTTTAAACAGTGACCCCCTAGTTCTAGATTCTCCCACAAGAGGAAACACCCTCTCCACATCCACCCTGTCAAGACCCCTCAGGATCTTATATGTTTCAATAAAGTCACCTCTCACTCTTCTAAATTCCAGTGGGTACAAGCCTAGTCTGTCCAACCTTTCCTCATAAGACAACCCGCCCATTCCAGGTATTAATCTGGTAAACCTTCTCTGAACTGCTTCCAACACATTTACATCCTTCCTTAAATAAGGAGACCTATACTGTGCAGAGTACTTCAGATATGGTCTCACCAATGCCCTGTACAACTGAAGCATAACCTCCCTACTTTTGTAACCAATTCCCCTCACAATAAACGATAACATCCTATTAGCTTTCCTAATTACCTGCTGTACCTGCAGACTAACTAACCTTTTATGATTCATGCACTAGGACACCCAGATCCCTCTGAATCTCAGAGCTCTGCAATCTCTCACCATTTAGACAATAAACATTTTTATTCTTCCTTCCAAATGGATTTCACATTTTCCCACATTATACTCCATTTGCCAGATCTTTGCCCACTCACTTACCCTATCTATGTCACTTTGTAGCCTCCTTACAACTTACTTTCCTACCTATCTTTGTGTTGTCAGCAAATTTAACAACAATTCCTTCGGTCCCTTCAACCAAGTCATTTATATAAATTGTAAACAGTTGAGGCCCCAGAACTAATCCCTGTGGTACACCACTCATCACATCCTGACAACCAGAAAAAGACCCATTTATGCCTACTCTCTGTTTCCTGTTAGCCAGCCAATCCATGGCAGCATGTTCCCCCTACACCATGAGCTTTTATTTTCAGCAATAGCGTTTGATGTGGCACTTTATCAAATGCCTCCTGGAAATCTAAGCATAGTAGATCCACAGCATGTTACTTCTTAAAAGAACTCCAGTAAACTGGTTAAACATGATTTCCCTTTTACAAAACCATGTTGACTCTGCCTGATTGCCTTGAATTTTTCTCAGTGCCCTGCTAAAACATCTTTAATAATAGTTTCTAACATTTTCCCTATGACAGATGTTAAGCTAACTGGCCTATAGTTCCCTGTTTTCTGTCTCCATCATTTTTGAATAAAGGAGTTACATTCGCTATGTTCCAATCTAATGGAAGCTTCCCCGAATCTAGGAAATTTTTTAAAATTAAAACCAGTGCATCAATTACCTCACTAGCCACTTCTTTTAAGACCTTAGGGTGAAGTCCACCTGGACCTGGCGATTTGTCAGCCCGCAGCCCCAACAATTTACTCAGTACCACTTCCCTGGTGATTGTAATTTTCCTGAGTTCCTCCCTCCCTCCCATTTCCTGATTTACAGTTATTTCTGGGATGTTACTTGTATCCACTATCATGAAGATCGATGCAAAATACCTGTTCAATTCATCTGCCATCTCCTTATTTTCCATAATTCCCCAGACTCACTTTCTATAGGACCAACACTCACTTTGTTAACTCTTATCTTATTTAAAGATCAAAAGAAACTCTTACTATCCATCTTTCAGGGAAGGAGCTGGGTGATGTTAATGAACATAGGAAATAGGAGCAGGAATAGGCCATTCAGCCCCTCTGGCCTGCTCTGCCATTCAATTCGATCATGGCTGATCATCTCCCTCAACACCACTCTCCTGCACTATCCCCATATCCTTTGGTGTCTTTAATATCCCAAAATCTATCAATTTCTGTCTTGAACATACTCAATGATTGAGCTTCCACAGTTCTCTAGGGTAGAGAATTCCAAAGATTCACCACCCTCTGAGTGAAGCAATTCCTCCTCATCTCAGTCTTAAATGGCCTGGCTCTTATTCTGAGACTGTGTCCCCTGGTTCTAGACTCACCAGCCTGGGGAAACATCCTATCCACATCCACCCTGTCACACCCTGTTAGAGTTTTTGAAGTTTCAATGAGATCACCTCTCATTCTTCGAAACTCTAGAGAACACAGGCCCTGTGTCCTCAATCTCTCCTGATACAACAATCCCACCATCCCAGGAATCAGTCTAGTGAATCCCTGTTGCACACCCTCTATGTCAAGTATATCCTTCCTTAGATAAGGAGACCAAAAATGTACACAATACTCCAGGTGAGGTCTCACCTGCTCTATACAACTGCAGCAAGACATCTTTACTCCTGTACTCAAATCCTCTTGTAATAAAGACCAACATACCACTTGCCTTCCTAATTGCTTGCTGCACCTGCGTGTTAGCTTTGAGTGACTTATGTACAAGGACACCCGGGTCCCTTTGGACATCAACACTTCCCAATCTCTCACCATTTAAGAAATACTCTGCATCTCTGTTCCTCCTATCAAAGAGGATAACCTCACACTTATCCACATTATGTTCCATCTGCCATGTTCTTGCCCATTCACTTAGCCTAACTCCCCTTGCAGCCTCCTTACATCCTCCACACAACTCACATTCCCACCTTGTGTTGTCAGCAAACTTGGAAATATTACATTTGATCTCCACATCCAAATCACCAATATAGATTGTGAATAGCTGGGGCCCAAGCACTGATCCCTGCGGTACCCCACTAGTCACCACCTGCCAACCAGAGAATGACCCATTTATTCCTACTGTTTTCTGTCTGTTAACTAATTCTCAATCCATGCCAGTGTATTACCCATGTGCTGTAATTTTGTTTATTGAACTCCTGTGTGGGACTTATCGAAAGCCTTCTGAAAATCCAAATACACCACATCCACTGGTTCCCCCTTATCTGTTCTGCTAGTTACATCCTCAAAAAACTCCAACAGGTTTGTCAAACATGATTTCCCTTTCATAAATTCATGTTGACTCTGCCCAATCAGATCATTATTTTCTAAGTGTCCTGTTATCACATCCTTTATAATAGATTCTAGCATTTCCCCTACTACTGATGTCAGGTTAACAGGTTTGTCATTCCTCATATTCTCTCTCCCTCCTTTCTTAAACAGTCAGGTTATATTTGCTACCTTCCAATCTGTAGGAACCGCTCCAGAATCTATAGAATTTTCGAAGATGACTGTTTCATGCATAAGGACAGCTGTACATCTTCAGTGTGTACTCAGTGGGAGCCTTTATTGAACTGATCTTAAGATGTCTGCCCCCAGAGGCAGCTTCATGGCATAGTCACATGAGTACAGAAAGCCAGAGGTGTCAGTCAGACTGGTGACATTCAAAACCCAAACGTCCCTCCCTTTCATATTGAACTAAGATACAAACATCCACTTTTTCCTAGTGAACAAAATTACACATTTGCATTGCAGGATCCCATTACCCACTACACAGCCACTATCCTCATGCATTTACAACTGTTTGTTCTACTGGTCAGTTCATGGTCCATGTGCGTGTTGCCATTGGTTATACATCAGGGTGATGTTCCTTGTCCAGAGCGTGTCGTTCCCGTAGCCCTTGTTGCCTTGGTGACTGTTGTTGTTCCATTGCTGTTGTAGGGGACCCGTGGACCTCTGGGATTGATGGTAGTTCTGTACTCAGTACAGCTGGTGAGATCCCGTCTCCCTGACCGCCTGATTGCTGTAAAGGGACAACTTCGCTAGTTGTTGAGATTTGCCTGTGGTTGTGCCATTATATCTGGTTGAGTTTTCTCAACTCCTGCTTTGAGTTGCCAACTGTGGAATTGTGGGTCATTCTGTCCCCCTGGTCCCTTTGTGTTGTCCCTGAAATTTGTTTGGTCAAGTCTTGCACAGCTTGGTTCATTGAAGGCTTCAGTTTATCATGCGTTTTCAAAGGTATAGACTCAGCTGGAATCTTGCCCTTCAACTCTTCCAGTTCAGCTCTGATGTGGACATTTTCCTGTAGAACATTTACCTTTGGCTCCTGCATTTCATTGCACTGCTGTGACCAGCAACAATCTTATAGTTTACTTGAATATTGTCTCCCTCTCTCTGGGGTGTCCTTCTGCCCTTTCTGTGGGGCCTTTTGTTACCCTCTGTTGGCACGTTCAGGGTTACCAGCCCAAGCTTTAGACTTGCTCCAGCTGAGATAAGTGGCTGGTGCATCCCATCAATGATCTGGAACGCCGGTTCTTCCTTCTTGCCATTGCATTGGGTCCTCAGGTTAATTTGTCCTCTCAGTACAAGTACTGTGTCATCATATAGCCTCAACCTTACTTTTGAGGGCTTCATTTTTGGATTGCCATGTTGAGCCACTTTGCACAGGTCCATGAAGGTCATGATGTTACATGATGCCCCCATATCTATCTGACTCATCTTATTAGCTTGATACAATGATGATCACAGAGGGAAAATAACAGTCACAAACCATTTGTCTCCTATAATCTCCTATACCTGTATAGTTCTTCATCAGGTTTGTCTACTGCTATCTCTGCAGTGTATCATTTATATATTGTTTTGCTTCTTTCTGGCCAAGCACGTGGGCAAAATAAGTTGGCTTCTTGCAGTTAAAACACTGCTTTCCCCATGCTAGGCAATTCTTCTCCTGTGCATGCTGTCTTCCACAGCATTTGCATCCTGCCCTTTACCTGTGAGTGCTTCTGGACTATCCCTCAGCATAATGTATCTCCTGATCTGGTCTGCCATACATATGCTCTAGCTGACATTTCACAACTTCTGCATTTTGAGACACGTCTATCACTTTCTTTAGCATCAGTTTCTCATCTTTCAGTAGACTTGCGCTCACCGAGGGGTGTTTCACACCTAAGACCAATCTATCCTTAATTGGATCATCTTTTAGCTGTCCAAATTCACATGATTCTGCCAGCTGCATTACTGGTGATGTTCCGTTCAATGGTCTCGATTTCACTCTGAACTCTAGTGTTGAATACATAATGTTCATATGTAACGTTTGCTTGGGGTTCGAAGTGTGCATTCAAGGCTCTCAGAATCTCTGTCGTCTTTTTTCTTGACTCATCTGTTTGATTTAGAGAGGTGTACACGATGTAGCAGTCCTTCCCCGGCAGTGTTAACAGTGTGGCTACTCTTATCGGTTCAGGCTTGTTCATTAAGTCTATTGCAATCTCATAGTTTTGCCATTGTGAGTGAAAAAAAAGCTTCTCCATGCATCATTTTTCAACTGGGCTGGAGGTGGGATTGGAAGTTTACTGTGGTCACTCAGTAAGTTACTTGCAGCCTCCGTGTTTCCTTTGTCCTTCTTCTCTGCAGCCAGTAATTTCACTTGCTGTTGTGCATATTGTGTGCTTTTCTTTTGTCCTTTTTCAGCAGCTTTGTGCCTTTCTGAGCTGTATCACTTGCAGCCTTTGTCTGTTTTCCTTTGAATTTTTCAGCAGCTTTTTTGCAGCTTTGAACCTGTGTTCCTGAGTTCTGAGTGTCTTCTCTGCTCCTTCTGCAGGGTTCAAAAATCTATTTTTTTTCACTTCTGACACCATGTTTCATGTATAAGAACAACTGTACATCTTCAGTGTGTACTCAGTGGGAGCCTTTATTGAACTGATCTTAAGATATCTGCCCCCAGATGCAGCATCATGGCATAGTCACATGACTATGGAAAACCAGAGATGTCAATCAGACTAGTAACATTTCAAAACCTAAACAATGACCACCAATGCATCCATTGTCTCTACAGCCACCTCTTTCAACTCTCTGGGATGTAGATCATCAGGTCCAGAGGATTTAGTAACTTTCAGTCCCCTTAATTTCCCCAGTAGTACTTTTTTACTAATACTAATTTCTTTCAGTTCCTCATTCCTGCTAATCCCTTGGTTCTCGAGTATTCCTGGGAGGTTTTTTGTATCTTCCTCTGTGAAGACAGACAAAGTATTTGTTTAGTTGCTCTGCCATTTCCTTATTCCCCATTATAAATCCTCCTGTCTCTGTGTGTAATGGGCCCACACCTCTCTTTGCTAATCTTTTCCTTTTTATTTACCTATAGAAGCCAACTAGGGATTGGGCTATTTTGGACTTAGTGCTGTTTAATGAGAAAGACCTTGCTGTAAAGTATCCTTTTGGAAATAGTGACCATAATATGTTAGAATTTCACATAAAGTTTGAATGTGATATAGTTCATTCTGAAGCTAGGCTCTTAAATCTGAAGAAAGGAAATTATGAAGATATGAGGGGCAGGTAGGCTATGGTTGATTGGGAAAATACACGAAAAGATTTGACAGTAGGCAGACAATGGTTAGGATTTAAAGAAATATTACATGGTCTACAACAGATATACATTCCTCTAAGGCAAAAACACCCAAAGGGAAATGTGAATCAAATGTGGTTAACAAAAGAAGTTAAAGATTGCATTAGATCAAAGGATGTGACTGAAAAAGTGGTAAGCCTGA
Source organism: Cetorhinus maximus (assembly GCF_964194155.1). NCBI lineage: Eukaryota > Metazoa > Chordata > Chondrichthyes > Lamniformes > Cetorhinidae > Cetorhinus > Cetorhinus maximus. The sequence goes on from NW_027598639.1 coordinate 35,943, forward strand.
GGATTGGGAACAATTTAGAACCCAGCTAAGGAGGACCAAGAAACTGGTTAAGAAAAGGAAAATAGAACATGAATGCAAACTAGCAAAGAACATGAAAGCGGACTGTAAAAGCTTCTTTAGGTATGTGAAAAGGAAAAGATTAGCTGGGACAAATGTGGGCCCATTACAGGTGCGGACAGGAGAATTTACAATGGAGAACAGGGAAATGGGGGAGAAACTAAACAGTTACTTAGGGCAGAATTTTTCTATCCCACCCATGGCGGGTTTCATGAGGGGCAGAAGCGGAGAATCCAGTGGCAGGCAAAAAGTTGGAAATCCACCAGTGTGAAAACAGGTTGCAATTCTCCTGATGGTGGGTTTATGGCGACTAGTGGCATGAATTCCATTTGTGTTCATTAACATGTCACGAATGCTCATTAAAACAGCTGCGTCATGATGAGATTAATGTCAAAATGTTATTGGAAAGTATTTTTTTAAATAGAGTTTAGTGGTGACTGTGTCTATATGTGTGTGTCTGTAATGTTTTAAAGCCAGCTGGCCTAGAGGCTTTGATGTATAGAAAGAAGTAGGTTTGAAATGGTAATTAGATAAACATGGGGAAGTTTAGAAATATAAGTGTCAAGGGGGCAATTTGCATTTTTAAATAAAGCATTCAAAAGAATGGGTGAAATCTTGCACTGAGCTAGAAGATGCTGAGCAATGTGTTTATTTTCTTTCAGCTTACTAATACGATTGGTGGAATCAAAGGATGTTATTGTTGGAAGAGGTAAAATTAAAAGCCTAGTGATGGTGGAGAATTTACATTCAAAGAGAAAGATATGTATAAAGGAGAAAGGAGCTTGTGTGTAAGGCATTTTAAGATCCAACAAGCGTGGGAAGCCTCCAGCCTGTTAACCTAAAATCTGTCTGCAAGGACGCAGAGCTGAAAGAAACTCATTTTAAATGTGACTGTCCAGGGTGTGCTCTGCCAGGTGTCTGTTTTGCTGAGTTTTACTGTTGCCTTACCGGGGATGTAACTGAAAGTCAGATTAATTAGGGGATTTTTGTAGTTTTTATAATAATAATTTTGCAGACATATGTATGTGCTTACAGTCTTTCTTGTATTAATAAATGTTTAATTTAGTTTTATAAAAAATCTCTTGAGACTCAGTGGTCTTATTACTACTGAATTCAAACCTACACCTCGAAACATACAAGTTGCAAAAATGGTTTATGACAGTTGTTTCAAGTTTCCCTTTGGAATTTGAGCAACTCAGCCTTTAACATCGGATGCATCATAATAAGCTGCTCGCCGGAATTTTGTCAGGTCTTCCAATCTTGTGTCACGCCTGCAGGAAATTACAGTGGTTAACCCATTTGAATAGGGGTGGTGTGCACAGGTGGGACCTCACATCGCTCATAACTTCGAGATGAGTGCGTGAAATCATGGTTGTGGCCCGATCGCAGGTGGGATCGGCTTCCCTACTGTTCTCACTCGCCTCTGCTGAGCCCAGACAACAAGGGCAAAATTCTGCCCATAGAGTACCTGCCATACTGCTGCGCTGGTCTTGTTGCGATGAGCAACACTCTGATGGAGGTAGGGTGGTCTGTTCCAGCTCTTTACCTCCGTAGTCACGAGGAACGCCACTGTGCTCATGCAGACCTCCACTTTCAGAAACGAACACTTCAGCCAGGGGTGGGGCAGTGAGGTGAGGGTGGGGTTGATGAACATGAGGGGGGAAAAAGGGATGGAAGGTTATGGAATGGCGGTGAGGGGGAAGGGGGAACACGAGGGAAACAGGGAGGGAAGGTTATGGAATGGCAGTGAGGGGGAAGGGGGAACACGAGGGGGGAAACAAGGAGGGAAGGTTATGGAATGGCAGTGAGGGGGAAGGGGGAACACGAGGGGGGAAACAGGGAGGGAAGGTTATGGAATGGCAGTGAGGGGGAAGGGGGAACACGAGGGGGGAAACAAGGAGGGAAGGTTATGGAATGGCAGTGAGGGGGAAGGGGGAACACGAGGGAAACAAGGAGGGAAGGTTATGGAATGGCGGTGAGGGGGAAGGGGGAACACGAGGGAAACAGGGAGGGAAGGTTATGGAATGGCAGTGAGGGGGAAGGGGGAACACGAGGGAAACAGGGAGGGAAGGTTATGGAATGGCAGTGAGGGGGAAGGGGGAACACGAGGGGGGAAACAGGGAGGGAAGGTTATGGAATGGTAGTGAGGGGGAAGGGGGAACACGAGGGGGGAAACAGGGAGGGAAGGTTATGGAATGGCAGTGAGGGGGAAGGGGGAACACGAGGGGGGAAACAGGGAGGGAAGGTTATGGAATGGCAGTGAGGGGGAAGGGGGAACACGAGGGGGGAAACAGGGAGGGAAGGTTATGGAATGGCAGTGAGGGGGAAGGGGGAACACGAGGGGGGAAACAGGGAGGGAAGGTTATGGAATGGCAGTGAGGGGGAAGGGGGAACACGAGGGGGGAAACAGGGAGGGAAGGTTATGGAATGGCGGTGAGGGGGAAGGGGGAACACGAGGGAAACAGGGAGGGAAGGTTATGGAATGGCAGTGAGGGGGAAGGGGGAACACGAGGGAAACAGGGAGGGAAGGATATGGAATGGCAGTGAGGGGGAAGGGGGAACACGAGGGGGGAAACAGGGAGGGAAGGTTATGGAATGTCAGTGAGGGGGAAGGGGGAACATGAGGGGGCCTTTCTGGTGTTACAGGGGTGAACAGGAGTCTGCTTAGAAAGAAAGGAGGAAGACCTACTTGCAATGGAAGCCGCTGAAAGCCAATGGCTTCATTATCTCTGTTAAAGGGTCACTCAGAACTCAGTGGCTTCACATCACATTCACTGCATCTCACGAGTCACACATAGGAATGTAGAATTTGGCAATGCAGCTAATGGTGAAGGATGCACAGCTGGATCATGTATGGCTTTCCATCACTGAAGGCCTGTCATGTGTTCACCAGATTTGACACTCCTAACGGGCCAAAGGTCATCTACTTACAGCAGACACATGGGAACACCACCGCCTGGAAGTTCCCCTCCAAGTCACTCACCATCCTGACTTGGAAATATATCGCCGTTCCTTCACTGTCGCCGGGTCAAAATCCTGGAACTCCCTCCCTAACAGCACTGTGGGTGTACCTACACCAAATGGACTGCAGCGGTTCAAGAAGGCAGCTCACCCCCACCTTCTCAAGGGCAACTAGGGATGGGCAATAAATGCTGGTCTAGCCAGTGAAGCCCACATCTCGTAAATGAATAAAAAGAACTGGTCATTAATATTGCACATCAGAGATTGGGACACGGAGCTAGGTTGGGTCATTCATCACGCTGAAACTTTAGCATCCCACCCAGGGCCCAAGATGTTACATATCTGCAATGCCATCTTGGTTACCTCGATGTGTGTGCTAGTGGCTCAAGGACAAGGTGGCATCAGCCACCATGCAAGTAGGGCAGGAAAAATTATGGACCCTGACAGTTTCCAAATGTGTCACCTTCTGAGCTTCACTTTCTTGTCCCTGAATCTTTAGTGTCTTCAATGTTTCCGTTCAGACAGAAGGCTAAATCACATCTGGATCCAGGGCTCAATGCTGCCGTTGTCAGGGTCCTAATGCAATGGGGGAGGTGAAGGAGGGAGAGGTGACTCCGCGCACAGCTCCAGCAGGAGGGACATGGTCAAGCGGAGCCACAGCATGAACAGGAGGGTCAGGAGGAGAGACCCAGACAAAGGGGGTA
>NW_027598640.1:0-39629 GCF_964194155.1 Cetorhinus maximus
GAAGGCCTCGATGGTGCCGGCAGACACCGCGTGCTCCCTTTCCAGGGACATCCGGCCGCGAACGTAGCCGCGGAAGAGGGACAAACAATCGGGCGGGACTCCCCCGTCGATCGCCCGCTGCCTGGACCTGTTGATGGCCAACTTGGCCAGGCCCAGGAGCAGGTTCACGAGGAGGTCCTCCTCCTTCCCGACCCCCTTCCGCACCGGGTGTCCGTAGATCAGGAGCGTGGGACTGAAGTGCAACCAAAACAGTAACAAAAGATTTTTTAAATAACTAAAAAGGGAGTGCAGCCTAAGACACCCTATATACACGTGGTCCACGGACTCCACAAGACCGCAAAAAGGGCAGGTGTCTTGGGAGTCCGTGAACCTACACATTTTACGATTATAGGGGACTGCTGCATGCAACACCCTCCAACCCAGGTCCCCGATAGAAAGAGGGAGAACACCTCCGTAGAGGGCCTCCCATCGGGGGCCTCCGCCGCCGGACGGCAACAAGGCACGCCAGGGCGTGTCCGGGCGGCGGACCAGGGCGAGAAAATGGAAGGTGTGCAGCAGCAGTCCGTACAGAAAACCCCTCCGCGCCGTGCCAAATGGCACGGAGGGCATGTCCCCGAGGCGGCTCATATTATTGCGGGGCACCGGCACCCGAGGGAGGGTTCGGGGCTTGGGGCCAATGTGGAATTCCGTCCGAACAGGGGAACGTTCAGCCGGAAGATCACCGCGCACCTGAGCCACCTCCAGACCTAAAATGACTTCGGGTCCGAGCACGACCGTTTTTAGGTCTTGGATGGCATCGGCTGCGACCTGGACACTCACTGACGCGCGACGCGCCAACTCCTGCGGGAGCATCCAGCCCAGTCCTCCGCCACCCAGCACGTCCCCGACCCTGGTCACCCCGGCAGCCACAGCCCTCCTCTCCGCCAGCCACTGAAAGGGACGGAGGGGCGGATTCCTGAGCAGCGGCTCTCTGACGATAGCCGCTACTCCTGACGGGGGAGAGCTGCGTCGCGTGGCGACCACGTTCCAGACTTTGATCAGGTCCTGGTAAAAGACGGGCAACACCTGGAAGGAGCCGAGGCCCCTCTGATCTACAAACAGGAGCTGCACGTCGTAATTCAGGCCGTGCACCTGGCGGAAGAAATACGTCGCCAGGGCACACCATCTCGGAGGAGGCTCGACGTAAAGGTATCGCTGCAGGGTCTGAAGACGGAAAGTCGCCACCTGCGTGCGTAGGCACACCAGCGCCTGACCGCCCTCCCTAAGCGGGAGACTCAGAACCTCAGCGGCGACCCAGTGCAATCTTTTGTCCCAGAAGAAGTCGACTAGCATTCTCTGGATTTTCGCGACAAAGTCCGGGGGAGGGGTCAAAGTGACCAGCCGATACCACAACATGGCGGCGATCAGCTGGTTTATGACCAGAACTCGACCCCGGTAAGACAGCACTCGGAGCAGTCCTGTCCAGCGCCGCAGGCGAGCGGTGACTTTCGTCTCCAGTTCCTGCCAGTTGGCCGGCCAGGATTCCTCGGCAGGGCAGAGATGGACCCCCAGGTAGAGGATGCTGGTCCTGCTCCAGGTGAAAGGCCTGAGCTCCTCGGGTAGGGGATCCGTCTGCCACGGGCCGACCAGGAGTCCAGAACATTTCTCCCAGTTGATCCTGGCAGAAGAAGCCGCAGAGTAGACCTCCTGGCACTCGCGCATCCTCCGCAGGTCAGCCGGGTCATTAAACATTAGGAGCACGTCATCGGCGTATGCCGAAAGGACCACCCCGATGCCCGGCCCGCGCAGAACCAATCCCGACAACCTCCTCCGCAAGAGGCGCAGGAAAGGCTCCACGCAAATAGAATACAACTGGCCGGACAGGGGGCAGCCCTGACGTACCCCTCTCCCAAAGCGAAGGGGCGCCGTCAGGGACCCGTTAACCTTCACTAGACACTCCGCGGCGGTGTACAGAAGTCGGATCCGGGCGACAAAGTGCGTCCCGAAACCGAATGCTCGCAGAGTCCCGAGTAAATATTCGTGATCCACCCTGTCGAACGCCTTCTCCTGATCAAGGGACAGGAAGGCGCTCGACAGACCAGCCCTCTGGGAATGGTGGATTATGTCCCGGACCAGATGGACGTTGTCGTAGATCGAGCGGTCCGGGACGGTGTAGGACTGGTCAGGGTGGATCATGCGGTCCAGCACGGTGCCGAGCCGACAAGACATGGCTCTGGCGAATATTTTATAGTCCGTGCTGAGGAGGGAGACCGGGCGCCAGTTTTTAAGTAGGCGGAGATCCCCCTTCTTCGGCAACAAGGCAATCACGGCCCTGCGCCACGAAAGGGGCATCTCCCCGGTAGCGATACTCTCCCCCAGGACCCCCGCGAAGTCGCCCCCCAGGACGTCCCAGAACGCCCTGAAGAACTCCACGGTCAGCCCGTCAAGTCCCGGGGACTTTCCCCTGGAGAGACCGTCGAGGGCGCCGGTCAGCTCCCCCAGACTTATAGGGGAGTCAAGCTTTCCGGCGCCCTCCGGGCCGACCTGCGGCAGGTCCTCCCACAAAACTCTGCAAGCATCCTCGCTGGACGGATCCGAAGAGAACAGGGCAGTGTAAAAGTTCCCGGTAATGGCCCTGATGCCCTCCGGATCCGAGACGAGGGATCCGTCGTCGGCCAGCAGCGTAAAGAGCTGCTGACGGACCCCGTGCCTTTTTTCCAGCGAGTAGAAGAAGGGGGAGCCACGGTCCAGGTCCTTGAGGAACCGGATCCGTGACCTCACGAACGCGCCCCGGGACCCGGCGAGCTGCAGGTCCCGCAACGCGCCCTTCTTCTCATCGTACACCGACCGCAGGGCCGGGTCCGCGTCGGGCCGACCGAGACGTGCCTCCAGGTCGAGCACCTCCTTCTCCAACTCCTCCACCCTGGATTTCCGCCTCTTTGTCGACCCCTTCGCGTACTCTTGACAGAAAACTCGGACGTGAGTCTTGCCCACGTCCCACCATAGCCTCAAGGAGGGGAAGCCTCCCCGCTTCCTTCTCCAGCCGGCCCAGAAACGACGAAACGAGTCCAGGAACCGCTCGTCCTCCAGCAACAGGTTGTTAAAGTGCCAGTGCGCGGACCCCGTCCGAGCGCAAAACGGAGCGAGCTCCGCCCACACCAGACGGTGGTCCGTGCACGGCACCTGCTGCACGGAAGCCGCCGGAACGCAGGACACGTACGCCTTGGAAACGTAAAGACGGTCGAGTCTGGACGCTCCGACTCCAGGTAACACAAAGGTGAAAACGCTGGAATCGGGATGGAGATTTCGCCAGACGTCCACCAAGTCGAAGGACCTTACCAAGTCCCGTAACTTACTCACACCTCGCGTACGGTGCTGGGTACCGTGACGGTCCCGGTCCTCGAGGGTGCAATTAAAATCCCCCCCGAGGACGATGCACTCGCCCGCGTCGATGGAGCCCAGATGAGTGGACACTTCTTCGAAGAAGCTCGCTTGCTGCTGCAAGCCCAGGGGAGCGTACACATTCACAAAGTGAAGCACCGCGCCCCCCAGGCGCACAGTCAGGTGCAGCAACCGGCCTGGCACCGGCTCCTTGACCCCCAAGATCTCGGGCTGAAAATGCGGGGCCAACAAGATAGCCACCCCGCCTGAATTGGAGGCTAGGTGACTCATGCAGACCCCCCCTCGCCACTCCAGGAGCCACGTAGCTTCGTCTCCCGGAACGGTATGGGTTTCTTGCAGGAAGCACACCGCATACTTCCCGTCCCTGAGGACCGAGAAGTTCCGGAACCTGCGCTGTGCGTCCCTGCTGCCACGGATGTTGAGGCTGGCTATAGTTGTCTTCATTGTCAAAGAGTATATACACCGTCACCTTGTTTAAAAGAAGGAGAGGACTTTTTAATCCTTCCCCTCCCTCAGGAGCCCAGCGAGAAACGTTTGGACCCTCCGCCGGGCGTTCCTGTCCAACTCGGGAGCCTTGAGGGCCTCGCGAGTGGACCAGAACACCAGCGGAAAAGAATGCCACCGGGCCAAGGCCAACTGGACTCTATTTCGGCGACCGCGATGACTCGCTAGAAAGTCCTGGAGTTCCCGTGGGGGGATGAGGGGAGAGTCGGTGGAGGGCACCAGGGTATCCATCGACTCGCTCGAGAACGAGTCGAGGTCATCCCCGGTGCTCACCACCGAAACTCCGTCCTCCTCCGGGTCGTCGCCTCCAGCTTCCAACCCCTCCCCCGTATTGAGTACGGGGGCTGGTCCGGAGCTGCCAGTAGGCTCCACCTCTACCTCGATCCCACCCCCAGGATCAAGGCCAGAGTGGTCCTCTCTGGTCTCCTCTAATAAGTCGGGGCCAGAGGGTGGCGGCGCTACGGACGCCCGCTCTCCTCCCGGCACCGGGTCGTCCGGGGAGCTCGAGACGAGCTCCTGATTTAAAACAATGACGCCCGGTGCTAGGTTCTGAGAGGGAGCGGGAAGGCCTTCCTCGCCACCACCACCCAATGACCCAGTTAAATTTTTTAAATTGTTAGCCTCGCAGTCCCCCGACGGGCCAGAGGATACCTCGGGGGTATCGAGTTGTTCTAAATTGGGCACCCCCACAAGGGAGGTGCTCTCAGAGACCCCCGAGGGGCCCTGTTCAGGGGACTGCAGCAGGTTGGTGGGGGGATGGGTATGTGATTCCCCCAGAGGGCAGGTTGAGGTCTTAATAAGTGGCGGAGACACCACCACCTCATCATCAGGGGAGGGGACACACCCAACCTCTTCAGATTGGGCGTCGCCCTCCCCCTCCTCTTCCTTCTCGGAGAGGTGGCGTCTCTTCCGAGGGAGGCTGGGGGCTAGGGAGACCTCCATCTCTGGGGCCTCCTCCGCCTTGTCCAGCCTACCCGGACGCCCCGCCCTCTGGGGTTCGGGGTATTCTTTTTCACCCGGCTCGGGGACACGAGTCTCGCCCCCGCTAGCCCCGGGGACCCGTGCAGGGACGACGCCGGGCCCAGCACACGGCGCCTTGGCACTTACGGGCCCGGGAGCACACGCGGAGACGACGCAGGGGCCGGATGGTATTACTTCCCCCGAGCCGGTGTCTACAGGGGTCTGGGGATCCTTGGGGGGTTGGGGAGTCTCGGGGACCACCCCCAGGTTACGGGTCTTCCTCCGCGCCTTCTTATGACGCGGGGGCTCTCCCCCCGCCTCACCGGCAACCGAGATGGCAGTGACTGCCGGCGACGCCTCCCCTTGCGGAGAGGTAGATGGAGTAGTGGCGGGGGGAGGAGGGGCGGTGCCAGCCGCGGCCGCTTGAGTGGTGCTGGCGGCCTTGAGGACGGGGCAGTTCTTTCGGACGTGCCCCGCCTCCTTGCAAGCATGGCACCGCATGCCCTCCGCGGTCCAGAAGACCCGGTAGGCGGTCCCCTCATAATTTATTGAAAGGGCCCCCTCCAGGCACTCCTCCCGGGCCAAGCGGACAAATACCTGGCGCCGGAAAGAGTACACGTGGCGGAGGGCCGCGTCCTTGAGGCCGAGCGGGATCGGCGCCACCCCCGACCTGACCTCCCCCAGTTTACAAAGGTGGGGGAGGAGGAGCTCATTTGGGAGAAAGGGCGGGACGTTAGAAATCAAAAGCCTCTGGGCGGTGGCCTCAAGAGGGTCCACCGCCAGAAAGGTCCCGCCCACAGTGAGCCCCTTTTGTAGGGCGAGGTGCACCGCCCGCTCAGACCTCAAGAAAAATATGGCCTTCCCATACATTTTAGAGGCTGCGACTATGGCCGAGGGGCCGACGACCCCAGCCATAGCCTTCACGCAGGCCTCTATAGTCATTTCAGGGTGAGCATAGCTCTTTACCCCTAGGGCCCTCGTTAGGAGGCGGAACGGTGACAGGGCTGCGGGAGCAGCAGGAGCTGCAGAAGCAGCCACCCCCGCATAGGTCTTTTTAGAAGGCCCTGTCACCGGTGACAACACCGCCTCCACGTTAGCCCTCGAGGGCCCGGCCACAGGTGATGGCGAAGTGGCCTTTGGGCCCGAGCCACACCCACCCTGGGAAGTATTGGCCATTTTACTGATGGTTTTTTTTTTAAATTAAATATATATATTTTTTTTTTAATAAATAAAGCTCCTTCCTGGGGGGGAAAAGGGGGAGAGAGGTTGAAATAACCTCCCCCCTTTAATGCAGGAGAGGAGAGGAGGGAGAGAGGCAGAGGACAGGGAGGCACAGGAGGGAAAGGGGGGAAAACTCCAGGTGGGTGTCTCTTGGTCTGAAGCAAAAAAGATGGATGGTGGGTGGGGGCTTGTTGGCCTTCTGGTAGGGGGAGGTGATGGCTTTGGTAATATAGGCCACCGGAAAAAGGCCGGGTTGTGTTGGGGGGGGGGTGGGTGGGGGGTGGCAGCAAAGATGGTTTATAACCACACACACACACACCCTCCCTCCTCTTCCCCCAAGCCCTCCGGACGGTCTTCTATCCTCCCCCTACAGTACACAGTTCTTTATAGCCCCCACCTGATAACAAAACACAAAGTCTAAACACCCACCTAGGATGTTGTGAATCCCAAAGTCAGGCCTCCTGGCCTTCCTGTCCTGCAGCAACCAAACAAAAGAAAGTTGTTTTCTTCTTCCTCCTCTCTCTCCTCTCTGGCCCCCCAGGAACAGCAGCAGCAGCAGGAACAGCAGCAGCAGCAGGAACAGCAGCAGCAGCAGCAGGAACAGCAGCAGCAGCAGCAGCAGCAGCAGCAGGAACAGTAGCAGCAGCAGCAGGAGCAGGAACAGCAGCAGCAGGAACAGCAGCAGCAGGAACAGCAGCAGCAGCAGGAACAGCAGCAGCAGCAGGAACAGCAGCAGCAGCAGGAGCAGGAACAGCAGCAGCAGCAGCAGGAACAGCAGCAGCAGGAACAGCAGCAGCAGCAGCAGGAGCAGCAGCAGCAGGAACAGCAGCAGCAGCAGCAGGAACAGCAGCAGCAGCAGCAGGAACAGCAGCAGCAGCAGCAGGAACAGCAGCAGGAACAGCAGCAGCAGCAGCAGGAACAGCAGCAGCAGCAGCAGGAACAGCAGCAGCAGCAGGAACACCTCCTCTCTCCTCTGGCTCCAGCTCCAAACTGAGCAACAACGAGCTCAACGAGATCGTTAAGATGTAACTCTTTTGAGTCAAAACAATAAACTAAATGAGCAAAAAGAACAAGGGAGAAAACAAGCACAGCCCCTAAGTCAGGTCAGCTGTAAAATCAAGGAAAAACTGTAAAGGAACCTTACAAACATCAAACTAAGATGTGATTAAAGGGGTCAACAAAACACCCCAGACCCCGCGGTGCCCACCGAGCACGGAAGGCCTCGATGGTGCCGGCAGACACCGCGTGCTCCCTTTCCAGGGACACCCGGCCGCGAACGTAGCCGCGGAAGAGGGACAAACAATCGGGCGGGACTCCCCCGTCGATCGCCCGCTGCCTGGACCTGTTGATGGCCAACTTGGCCAGACCCAGGAGCAGGTTCACGAGGAGGTCCTCCTCCTTCCCGACCCCCTTCCGCACCGGGTGTCCGTAGATCAGGAGCGTGGGACTGAAGTGCAACCAAAACAGTAACAAAAGATTTTTTAAATAACTAAAAAGGGAGTGCAGCCTAAGACACCCTATATACACGTGGTCCACGGACTCCACAAGACCGCAAAAAAGGCAGGTGTCTTGGGAGTCCGTGAACCTACACATTTTACGATTATAGGGGACTGCTGCATGCAACACCCTCCAACCCAGGTCCCCGATAGAAAGAGGGAGAACACCTCCGTAGAGGGCCTCCCATCGGGGGCCTCCGCCGCCGGACGGCAACAAGGCACGCCAGGGCGTGTCCGGGCGGCGGACCAGGGCGAGAAAATGGAAGGTGTGCAGCAGCAGTCCGTACAGAAAACCCCTCCGCGCCGTGCCAAATGGCACGGAGGGCATGTCCCCGAGGCGGCTCATATTATTGCGGGGCACCGGCACCCGAGGGAGGGTTCGGGGCTTGGGGCCAATGTGGAATTCCGTCCGAACAGGGGAACGTTCAGCCGGAAGATCACCGCGCACCTGAGCCACCTCCAGACCTAAAATGACTTCGGGTCCGAGCACGACCGTTTTTAGGTCTTGGATGGCATCGGCTGCGACCTGGACACTCACTGACGCGCGACGCGCCAACTCCTGCGGGAGCATCCAGCCCAGTCCTCCGCCACCCAGCACGTCCCCGACCCTGGTCACCCCGGCAGCCACAGCCCTCCTCTCCGCCAGCCACTGAAAGGGACGGAGGGGCGGATTCCTGAGCAGCGGCTCTCTGACGATAGCCGCTACTCCTGACGGGGGAGAGCTGCGTCGCGTGGCGACCACGTTCCAGACTTTGATCAGGTCCTGGTAAAAGACGGGCAACACCTGGAAGGAGCCGAGGCCCCTCTGATCTACAAACAGGAGCTGCACGTCGTAATTCAGGCCGTGCACCTGGCGGAAGAAATACGTCGCCAGGGCACACCATCTCGGAGGAGGCTCGACGTAAAGGTATCGCTGTAGGGTCTGAAGACGGAAAGTCGCCACCTGCGTGCGTAGGCACACCAGCGCCTGACCGCCCTCCCTAAGCGGGAGACTCAGAACCTCAGCGGCGACCCAGTGCAATCTTTTGTCCCAGAAGAAGTCGACTAGCATTCTCTGGATTTTCGCGACAAAGTCCGGGGGAGGGGTCAAAGTGACCAGCCGATACCACAACATGGCGGCGATCAGCTGGTTTATGACCAGAACTCGACCCCGGTAAGACAGCACTCGGAGCAGTCCTGTCCAGCGCCGCAGGCGAGCGGTGACTTTCGTCTCCAGTTCCTGCCAGTTGGCCGGCCAGGATTCCTCGGCAGGGCAGAGATGGACCCCCAGGTAGAGGATGCTGGTCCTGCTCCAGGTGAAAGGCCTGAGCTCCTCGGGTAGGGGATCCGTCTGCCACGGGCCGACCAGGAGTCCAGAACATTTCTCCCAGTTGATCCTGGCAGAAGAAGCCGCAGAGTAGACCTCCTGGCACTCGCGCATCCTCCGCAGGTCAGCCGGGTCATTAAACATTAGGAGCACGTCATCGGCGTATGCCGAAAGGACCACCCCGATGCCCGGCCCGCGCAGAACCAATCCCGACAACCTCCTCCGCAAGAGGCGCAGGAAAGGCTCCACGCAAATAGAATACAACTGGCCGGACAGGGGGCAGCCCTGACGTACCCCTCTCCCAAAGCGAAGGGGCGCCGTCAGGGACCCGTTAACCTTCACTAGACACTCCGCGGCGGTGTACAGAAGTCGGATCCGGGCGACAAAGTGCGTCCCGAAACCGAATGCTCGCAGAGTCCCGAGTAAATATTCGTGATCCACCCTGTCGAACGCCTTCTCCTGATCAAGGGACAGGAAGGCGCTCGACAGACCAGCCCTCTGGGAATGGTGGATTATGTCCCGGACCAGATGGACGTTGTCGTAGATCGAGCGGTCCGGGACGGTGTAGGACTGGTCAGGGTGGATCATGCGGTCCAGCACGGTGCCGAGCCGACAAGACATGGCTCTGGCGAATATTTTATAGTCCGTGCTGAGGAGGGAGACCGGGCGCCAGTTTTTAAGTAGGCGGAGATCCCCCTTCTTCGGCAACAGGGCAATCACGGCCCTGCGCCACGAAAGGGGCATCTCCCCGGTAGCGATACTCTCCCCCAGGACCCCCGCGAAGTCGCCCCCCAGGACGTCCCAGAACGCCCTGAAGAACTCCACGGTCAGCCCGTCAAGTCCCGGGGACTTTCCCCTGGAGAGACCATCGAGGGCGCCGGTCAGCTCCCCCAGACTTATAGGGGAGTCAAGCTTTCCGGCGCCCTCCGGGCCGACCTGCGGCAGGTCCTCCCACAAAACTCTGCAAGCATCCTCGCTGGACGGATCCGAAGAGAACAGGGCAGTGTAAAAGTTCCCGGTAATGGCCCTGATGCCCTCCGGATCCGAGACGAGGGATCCGTCGTCGGCCAGCAGCGTAAAGAGCTGCTGACGGACCCCGTGCCTTTTTTCCAGCGAGTAGAAGAAGGGGGAGCCACGGTCCAGGTCCTTGAGGAACCGGATCCGTGACCTCACGAACGCGCCCCGGGACCCGGCGAGCTGCAGGTCCCGCAACGCGCCCTTCTTCTCATCGTACACCGACCGCAGGGCCGGGTCCGCGTCGGGCCGACGGAGACGTGCCTCCAGGTCGAGCACCTCCTTCTCCAACTCCTCCACCCTGGATTTCCGCCTCTTTGTCGACCCCTTCGCGTACTCTTGACAGAAAACTCGAACGTGAGTCTTGCCCACGTCCCACCATAGCCTCAAGGAGGGGAAGCCTCCCCGCTTCCTTCTCCAGCCGGCCCAAAAACGACGAAACGAGTCCAGGAACCGCTCGTCCTCCAGCAACAGGTTGTTAAAGTGCCAGTGCGCGGACCCCGTCCGAGCGCAAAACGGAGCGAGCTCCGCCCACACCAGACGGTGGTCCGTGCACGGCACCTGCTGCACGGAAGCCGCCGGAACGCAGGACACGTACGCCTTGGAAACGTAAAGACGGTCGAGTCTGGACGCTCCGACTCCAGGTAACACAAAGGTGAAAACGCTGGAATCGGGATGGAGATTTCGCCAGACGTCCACCAAGTCGAAGGACCTGACCAAGTCCCGTAACTTACTCACACCTCGCGTACGGTGCTGGGTACCGTGACGGTCCCGGTCCTCGAGGGTGCAATTAAAATCCCCCCCGAGGACGATGCACTCGCCCGCGTCGATGGAGCCCAGATGAGTGGACACTTCTTCGAAGAAGCTCGCTTGCTGCTGCAAGCCCAGGGGAGCGTACACATTCACAAAGTGAAGCACCGCGCCCCCCAGGCGCACAGTCAGGTGCAGCAACCGGCCTGGCACCGGCTCCTTGACCCCCAAGATCTCGGGCTGAAAATGCGGGGCCAACAAGATAGCCACCCCGCCTGAATTGGAGGCTAGGTGACTCATGCAAACCCCCCCTCGCCACTCCAGGAGCCACGTAGCTTCGTCTCCCGGAACGGTATGGGTTTCTTGCAGGAAGCACACCGCATACCTCCCGTCCCTGAGGACCGAGAAGTTCCGGAACCTGCGCTGTGCGTCCCTGCTGCCACGGATGTTGAGGCTGGCTATAGTTGTCTTCATTGTCAAAGAGTATATACACCGTCACCTTGTTTAAAAGAAGGAGAGGACTTTTTAATCCTTCCCCTCCCTCAGGAGCCCAGCGAGAAACGTTTGGACCCTCCGCCGGGCGTTCCTGTCCAACTCGGGAGCCTTGAGGGCCTCGCGAGTGGACCAGAACACCAGCGGAAAAGAATGCCACCGGGCCAAGGCCAACTGGACTCTATTTCGGCGACCGCGATGACTCGCTAGAAAGTCCTGGAGTTCCCGTGGGGGGATGAGGGGAGAGTCGGTGGAGGGCACCAGGGTATCCATCGACTCGCTTGAGAACGAGTCGAGGTCATCCCCGGTGCTCACCACCGAAACTCCGTCCTCCTCCGGGTCGTCGCCTCCAGCTTCCAACCCCTCCCCCGTATTGAGTACGGGGGCTGGTCCGGAGCTGCCAGTAGGCTCCACCTCTACCTCGATCCCACCCCCAGGATCAAGGCCAGAGTGGTCCTCTCTGGTCTCCTCTAATAAGTCGGGGCCAGAGGGTGGCGGCGCTACGGACGCCCGCTCTCCTCCCGGCACCGGGTCGTCCGGGGAGCTCAAGACGAGCTCCTGACTTAAAACAACGACGCCCGGTGCTAGGTTCTGGGAGGGAGCGGGAAGGCCTTCCTCGCCACCACCACCCAATGACCCAGTTAAAATTTTTAAATTTTTTTCCGTATTAACCTCGCAGTCCCCCGACGGGCCAGAGGATACCTCGGGGGTATCGAGTTGTTCTAAATTGGGCACCCCCACAAGGGGGGTGCCCTCAGAGACCCCCGAGGGGCCCTGTTCAGGGGACTGCAGCAGGTTGGTGGGGGGAGGGGTATGTGATTCCCCCAGAGGGCAGGTTGAGGTCTTAATAAGTGGCGGAGACACCACCACCTCATCATCAGGGGAGGGGACACACCCAACCTCTTCAGATTGGGCGTCGCCCTCCCCCTCCTCTTCCTTCTCGGAGGGGTGGCGTCTCTTCCGAGGGAGGCTGGGGGCTAGGGAGACCTCCATCTCTGGGGCCTCCTCCGCCTTGTCCAGCCTACCCGGACGCCCCGCCCTCTGGGGTTCGGGGTATTCTTTTTCCCCCGGCTCGGGGACACGAGTCTCGCCCCCGCTAGCCCCGGGGACCCGTGCAGGGACGACGCCGGGCCCAGCACACGGCGCCTCGGTACCTACGGGCCCGGGATCACGCGCGGAGACGACGCAGGGGCCGGATGGTACTTCTCCCCCCGAGCCGGTGTCTACAGGGGTCTGGGGATCCTTGGGGGTTTGGGGAGTCTCGGGGACCACCCCCAGGTTACGGGTCTTCCTCCGCGCCTTCTTATGACGCGGGGGCTCTCCCCCCGCCTCACCGGCAACCGAGATGGCAGTGACTGCCGGCGACGCCTCCCCTTGCGGAGAGGTAGATGGAGTAGTGGCGGGGGGAGGAGGGGCGGTGCCAGCCGCGGCCGCTTGAGTGGTGCTGGCGGCCTTGAGGACGGGGCAGTTCTTTCGGACGTGCCCCGCCTCCTTGCAAGCATGGCACCGCATGCCCTCCGCGGTCCAGAAGACCCGGTAGGCGGTCCCCTCATAATTTATGGAAAGGGCCCCCTCCAGGCACTCCTCCCGGGCCAAGCGGACAAATACCTGGCGCCGGAAAGAGTACACGTGGCGGAGGGCCGCGTCCTTGAGGCCGAGCGGGATCGGCGCCACCCCCGACCTGACCTCCCCCAGTTTACAAAGGTGGGGGAGGAGGAGCTCATTTGGGAGAAAGGGCGGGACGTTGGAAATCAAAAGCCTCTGGGCGGTGGCCTCAAGAGGGTCCACCGCCAGAAAGGTCCCGCCCACAGTGAGCCCCTTTTGTAGGGCGAGGTGCACCGCCCGCTCAGACCTCAAGAAAAATATGGCCTTCCCATACATTTTAGAGGCTGCGACTATGGCCGAGGGGCCGACGACCCCAGCCATAGCCTTAACGCAGGCCTCTATTGTCATTTCAGGGTGAGCATAGCTCTTTACCCCCAGGGCCCTCGTAAGGAGGCGGAATGGCGACAGGGCTGCGGGGGCAGCAGGAGCTGCAGAAGCAGCCACCCCCGCATAGGTCTTTTTAGAAGGCCCTGTCACCGGTGACAACACCACCTCCACGTTAGCCTTCGAGGGCCCGGCCACAGGTGATGGCGAAGTGGCCTTTGGGCCAGAGCCACACCCACCCTGGGAAGGATTGGCCATTTTACTGATGGTTTTTTTTAATTAAATATGTATATATTTTTTTAATAAATAAAGCTCCTTCCTGGGGGGGAAAAGGGGGAGAGAGGTTGGAATAACCTCCCCCCCTTTAATGCAGGAGAGGAGAGGAGGGAGAGAGGCAGAGGACAGGGAGACACAGGAGGGAAAGGGGGGAAAACTCCAGGTGGGTGTCTCTTGGTCTGAAGAAAAAAAAGATGGATGGTGGGTGGGGGCTTGTTGGCCTTCTGGTAGGGGGAGGTGATGGCTTTGGTAATATAGGCCACCGGAAAAAGGCCGGGTTGTGTTGGGGGGGGGGTGGGGGGTGGCAGCAAAGATGGTTTATAACCACACACACACACACACCCTCCCTCCTCTTTCCCCAAGCCCTCCGGATGGCCTTCTATCCTCCCCCCACAGTACACAGTTCTTTATAGCCCCCACCTGAAGACAAACACAAAGTCTAAACACCCACCTAGGATGTTGTGAATCCCAAAGTCAGGCCTCCTGGCCTTCCTGTCCTGCAGCAACCAAACAAAAGAAAGTTGTTTTCTTCTTCCTCCTCTCTCTCCTCTCTGGCCCCCCAGGAACAGCAGCAGCAGCAGGAACAGCAGCAGCAGCAGCAGGAACAGCAGCAGCAGCAGCAGGAACAGCAGCAGCAGCAGCAGCAGGAACAGCAGCAGCAGCAGCAGCAGCAGGAACAGCAGCAGCAGCAGCAGCAGCAGGAACAGCAGCAGCAGCAGCAGCAGCAGGAACAGCAGCAGCAGCAGCAGGAACAGCAGCAGCAGCAGCAGGAACAGCAGCAGGAACAGCAGCAGCAGCAGCAGGAACACCTCCTCTCTCCTCTGGCTCCAGCTCCAAACTGAGCAACAACGAGCTCAACGAGATCGTTAAGATGTAACTCTTTTGAGTCAAAACAATAAACTAAATGAGCAAAAAGAACAAGGGAGAAAACAAGCACAGCCCCTAAGTCAGGTCAGCTGTAAAATCAAGGAAAAACTGTAAAGGAACCTTACAAACATCAAACTAAGATGTGATTAAAGGGGTCAACAAAACACCCCAGACCCCGCGGTGCCCACCGAGCACGGAAGGCCTCGATGGTGCCGGCAGACACCGCGTGCTCCCTTTCCAGGGACACCCGGCCGCGAACGTAGCCGCGGAAGAGGGACAAACAATCGGGCGGGACTCCCCCGTCGATCGCCCGCTGCCTGGACCTGTTGATGGCCAACTTGGCCAGACCCAGGAGCAGGTTCACGAGGAGGTCCTCCTCCTTCCCGACCCCCTTCCGCACCGGGTGTCCGTAGATCAGGAGCGTGGGACTGAAGTGCAACCAAAACAGTAACAAAAGATTTTTTAAATAACTAAAAAGGGAGTGCAGCCTAAGACACCCTATATACACGTGGTCCACGGACTCCACAAGACCGCAAAAAAGGCAGGTGTCTTGGGAGTCCGTGAACCTACACATTTTACGATTATAGGGGACTGCTGCATGCAACACCCTCCAACCCAGGTCCCCGATAGAAAGAGGGAGAACACCTCCGTAGAGGGCCTCCCATCGGGGGCCTCCGCCGCCGGACGGCAACAAGGCACGCCAGGGCGTGTCCGGGCGGCGGACCAGGGCGAGAAAATGGAAGGTGTGCAGCAGCAGTCCGTACAGAAAACCCCTCCGCGCCGTGCCAAATGGCACGGAGGGCATGTCCCCGAGGCGGCTCATATTATTGCGGGGCACCGGCACCCGAGGGAGGGTTCGGGGCTTGGGGCCAATGTGGAATTCCGTCCGAACAGGGGAACGTTCAGCCGGAAGATCACCGCGCACCTGAGCCACCTCCAGACCTAAAATGACTTCGGGTCCGAGCACGACCGTTTTTAGGTCTTGGATGGCATCGGCTGCGACCTGGACACTCACTGACGCGCGACGCGCCAACTCCTGCGGGAGCATCCAGCCCAGTCCTCCGCCACCCAGCACGTCCCCGACCCTGGTCACCCCGGCAGCCACAGCCCTCCTCTCCGCCAGCCACTGAAAGGGACGGAGGGGCGGATTCCTGAGCAGCGGCTCTCTGACGATAGCCGCTACTCCTGACGGGGGAGAGCTGCGTCGCGTGGCGACCACGTTCCAGACTTTGATCAGGTCCTGGTAAAAGACGGGCAACACCTGGAAGGAGCCGAGGCCCCTCTGATCTACAAACAGGAGCTGCACGTCGTAATTCAGGCCGTGCACCTGGCGGAAGAAATACGTCGCCAGGGCACACCATCTCGGAGGAGGCTCGACGTAAAGGTATCGCTGTAGGGTCTGAAGACGGAAAGTCGCCACCTGCGTGCGTAGGCACACCAGCGCCTGACCGCCCTCCCTAAGCGGGAGACTCAGAACCTCAGCGGCGACCCAGTGCAATCTTTTGTCCCAGAAGAAGTCGACTAGCATTCTCTGGATTTTCGCGACAAAGTCCGGGGGAGGGGTCAAAGTGACCAGCCGATACCACAACATGGCGGCGATCAGCTGGTTTATGACCAGAACTCGACCCCGGTAAGACAGCACTCGGAGCAGTCCTGTCCAGCGCCGCAGGCGAGCGGTGACTTTCGTCTCCAGTTCCTGCCAGTTGGCCGGCCAGGATTCCTCGGCAGGGCAGAGATGGACCCCCAGGTAGAGGATGCTGGTCCTGCTCCAGGTGAAAGGCCTGAGCTCCTCGGGTAGGGGATCCGTCTGCCACGGGCCGACCAGGAGTCCAGAACATTTCTCCCAGTTGATCCTGGCAGAAGAAGCCGCAGAGTAGACCTCCTGGCACTCGCGCATCCTCCGCAGGTCAGCCGGGTCATTAAACATTAGGAGCACGTCATCGGCGTATGCCGAAAGGACCACCCCGATGCCCGGCCCGCGCAGAACCAATCCCGACAACCTCCTCCGCAAGAGGCGCAGGAAAGGCTCCACGCAAATAGAATACAACTGGCCGGACAGGGGGCAGCCCTGACGTACCCCTCTCCCAAAGCGAAGGGGCGCCGTCAGGGACCCGTTAACCTTCACTAGACACTCCGCGGCGGTGTACAGAAGTCGGATCCGGGCGACAAAGTGCGTCCCGAAACCGAATGCTCGCAGAGTCCCGAGTAAATATTCGTGATCCACCCTGTCGAACGCCTTCTCCTGATCAAGGGACAGGAAGGCGCTCGACAGACCAGCCCTCTGGGAATGGTGGATTATGTCCCGGACCAGATGGACGTTGTCGTAGATCGAGCGGTCCGGGACGGTGTAGGACTGGTCAGGGTGGATCATGCGGTCCAGCACGGTGCCGAGCCGACAAGACATGGCTCTGGCGAATATTTTATAGTCCGTGCTGAGGAGGGAGACCGGGCGCCAGTTTTTAAGTAGGCGGAGATCCCCCTTCTTCGGCAACAGGGCAATCACGGCCCTGCGCCACGAAAGGGGCATCTCCCCGGTAGCGATACTCTCCCCCAGGACCCCCGCGAAGTCGCCCCCCAGGACGTCCCAGAACGCCCTGAAGAACTCCACGGTCAGCCCGTCAAGTCCCGGGGACTTTCCCCTGGAGAGACCGTCGAGGGCGCCGGTCAGCTCCCCCAGACTTATAGGGGAGTCAAGCTTTCCGGCGCCCTCCGGGCCGACCTGCGGCAGGTCCTCCCACAAAACTCTGCAAGCATCCTCGCTGGACGGATCCGAAGAGAACAGGGCAGTGTAAAAGTTCCCGGTAATGGCCCTGATGCCCTCCGGATCCGAGACGAGGGATCCGTCGTCGGCCAGCAGCGTAAAGAGCTGCTGACGGACCCCGTGCCTTTTTTCCAGCGAGTAGAAGAAGGGGGAGCCACGGTCCAGGTCCTTGAGGAACCGGATCCGTGACCTCACGAACGCGCCCCGGGACCCGGCGAGCTGCAGGTCCCGCAACGCGCCCTTCTTCTCATCGTACACCGACCGCAGGGCCGGGTCTGCGTCGGGCCGACGGAGACGTGCCTCCAGGTCGAGCACCTCCTTCTCCAACTCCTCCACCCTGGATTTCCGCCTCTTTGTCGACCCCTTCGCGTACTCTTGACAGAAAACTCGGACGTGAGTCTTGCCCACGTCCCACCATAGCCTCAAGGAGGGGAAGCCTCCCCGCTTCCTTCTCCAGCCGGCCCAAAAACGACGAAACGAGTCCAGGAACCGCTCGTCCTCCAGCAACAGGTTGTTAAAGTGCCAGTGCGCGGACCCCGTCCGAGCGCAAAACGGAGCGAGCTCCGCCCACACCAGACGGTGGTCCGTGCACGGCACCTGCTGCACGGAAGCCGCCGGAACGCAGGACACGTACGCCTTGGAAACGTAAAGACGGTCGAGTCTGGACGCTCCGACTCCAGGTAACACAAAGGTGAAAACGCTGGAATCGGGATGGAGATTTCGCCAGACGTCCACCAAGTCGAAGGACCTGACCAAGTCCCGTAACTTACTCACACCTCGCGTACGGTGCTGGGTACCGTGACGGTCCCGGGCCTCGAGGGTGCAATTAAAATCCCCCCCGAGGACGATGCACTCGCCCGCGTCGATGGAGCCCAGATGAGTGGACACTTCTTCAAAGAAGCTCGCTTGCTGCTGCAAGCCCAGGGGAGCGTACACATTCACAAAGTGAAGCACCGCGCCCCCCAGGCGCACAGTCAGGTGCAGCAACCGGCCTGGCACCGGCTCCTTGACCCCCAAGATCTCGGGCTGAAAATGCGGGGCCAACAAGATAGCCACCCCGCCTGAATTAGAGGCTAGGTGACTCATGCAGACCCCCCCTCGCCACTCCAGGAGCCACGTAGCTTCGTCTCCCGGAACGGTATGGGTTTCTTGCAGGAAGCACACCGCATACTTCCCGTCCCTGAGGACCGAGAAGTTCCGGAACCTGCGCTGTGCGTCCCTGCTGCCACGGATGTTGAGGCTGGCTATAGTTGTCTTCATTGTCAAAGAGTATATACACCGTCACCTTGTTTAAAAGAAGGAGAGGACTTTTTAATCCTTCCCCTCCCTCAGGAGCCCAGCGAGAAACGTTTGGACCCTCCGCCGGGCGTTCCTGTCCAACTCGGGAGCCTTGAGGGCCTCGCGAGTGGACCAGAACACCAGCGGAAAAGAATGCCACCGGGCCAAGGCCAACTGGACTCTATTTCGGCGACCGCGATGACTCGCTAGAAAGTCCTGGAGTTCCCGTGGGGGGATGAGGGGAGAGTCGGTGGAGGGCACCAGGGTATCCATCGACTCGCTCGAGAACGAGTCGAGGTCATCCCCGGTGCTCACCACCGAAACTCCGTCCTCCTCCGGGTCGTCGCCTCCAGCTTCCAACCCCTCCCCCGTATTGAGTACGGGGGCTGGTCCGGAGCTGCCAGTAGGCTCCACCTCTACCTCGATCCCACCCCCAGGATCAAGGCCAGAGTGGTCCTCTCTGGTCTCCTCTAATAAGTCGGGGCCAGAGGGTGGCGGCGCTACGGACGCCCGCTCTCCTCCCGGCACCGGGTCGTCCGGGGAGCTCGAGACGAGCTCCTGATTTAAAGCAATGACGCCCGGTGCTAGGTTCTGGGAGGGAGCGGGAAGGCCTTCCTCGCCACCACCACCCAATGACCCAGTTAAATTTTTTAAATTTTTTATAATATTAACATCGCAGTCCCCCGACGGGCCAGAGGATACCTCGGGGGTATCGAGTTGTTCTAAATTGGGCACCCCCACAAGGGAGGTGCCCTCAGAGACCCCCGAGGGGCCCTGTTCAGGGGACTGCAGCAGGTTGGTGGGGGTAGGGGTATGTGATTCCCCCAGAGGGCAGGTTGAGGTCTTAATAAGTGGCGGAGACACCACCACCTCGTCATCAGGGGAGGGGACACACCCAACCTCTTCAGATTGGGCGTCGCCCTCCCCCTCCTCTTCCTTCTCGGAGGGGTGGCGTCTCTTCCGAGGGAGGCTGGGGGCTAGGGAGACCTCCATCTCTGGGGCCTCCTCCGCCTTGTCCAGCCTACCCGGACGCCCCGCCCTCTGGGGTTCGGGGTATTCTTTTTCCCCCGGCTCGGGGACACGAGTCTCGCCCCCGCTAGCCCCGGGGACCCGTGCAGGGACGACGCCGGGCCCAGCACACGGCGCCCCGGCACTTACGGGCCCGGGAGCACACGCGGAGACGACGCAGGGGCCGGATGGTACTACTTCCCCCGAGCCGGTGTCTACAGGGGTCTGGGGATCCTTGGGGGGTTGGGGAGTCTCGGGGACCACCCCCAGGTTACGGGTCTTCCTCCGCGCCTTCTTATGACGCGGGGGCTCTCCCCCCGCCTCACCGGCAACCGAGATGGCAGTGACTGCCGGCGACGCCTCCCCTTGCGGAGAGGTAGATGGAGTAGTGGCGGGGGGAGGAGGGGCAGTGCCAGCCGCGGCCGCTTGAGCGGTGCTAGCGGCCTTGAGGACGGGGCAGTTCTTTCGGACGTGCCCCGCCTCCTTGCAAGCATGGCACCGCATGCCCTCCGCGGTCCAGAAGACCCGGTAGGCGGTCCCCTCATAATCTATAGAAAGGGCCCCCTCCAGGCACTCCTCCCGGGCCAAGCGGACAAACACCTGGCGCCGGAAAGAGTACACGTGGCGGAGGGCCGCGTCCTTGAGGCCGAGCGGGATCGGCGCCACCCCCGACCTGACCTCCCCCAGTTTACAAAGGTGGGGGAGGAGGAGCTCACTTGGGAGAAAGGGCGGGACGTTGGAAATTATAAGCCTCTGGGCGGTGGCCTCGAGAGGGTCCACCGCCAGAAAGGTCCCGCCCACAGTGAGCCCCTTTTGTAGGGCGAGGTGCACCGCCCGCTCTGACCTCAAGAAAAATATGGCCTTTCCATACATTTTAGAGGCCGCGACTATGGCCGAGGGGCCGACGACCCCAGCCATAGCCTTTACGCAGGCCTCTATAGTCATTTCAGGGTGAGCGTAGCTCTTTACCCCTAGGGCCCTCGTTAGGAGGCGGAACGGTGACAGGGCTGTGGGAGCAGCAGGAGCTGCAGAAGCAGCCACCCCCGCATAGGTCTTTTTAGAAGGCCCTGCCACCGGTGACAACACCGCCTCCACGTTAGCCCTCGAGGGCCCGGCCACAGGTGATGGCGACATGGCCTTTGGGCCCGAGCCACACCCACCCTGGGAAGGATTGGCCATTGTATTGGTGTTTTTTTGTTTTTTTTTAAATATATATAAGTTTTTTTTAAAGATTTTTAATAAAGCTCCTCCCTGGGTGGTGGGTGGCGGGGAGGGGTGGGGAAGGGGGAGAGAGGTTGAAATAACCTCCCCCTTTTACGCAGGAAAGGAGAGGAGGGAGAGGGGTAGAGGACAGGGAGGCACAGGAGGGAAAGGGGGAAACTCTAGGTGGGTGCCTCTGGGTTCAAAGATGGTCGTTGGGTGGGGGCTTAGATGATCTTCAGGCAGGGCAGGGGGAGGCGATGCCTTCACCAGCCACGCTGGCCACTGGGAAAAGGCTGGGTGGGGTGGGGTGGGGTGGGGTGGGGTGGCAGCAAAATGGTGTTAGCACACACACACACACCCCCCTTCCTCCTCCCCAAGTCCTCCTGGCAGTCCTCAGGCCTCCCCCTACAAAGCACAGTCTTTATCAGCCCCCGCCTTAAAAATAGAATCTCCAGACACCCACCTAGGTTGTTATACAGCTCAGTCCTGGCCTCCTGGCCTTCCTGTCCTGTAGCAAGAGTTTTGTCTTCCTCTCTCTCCTCTGGCCCCTCAGCAGTAGCAGCAGCAGCAGGAACAGCAGCAGCAGCAGCAGGAACAGCAGCAGCAGCAGGAACAGCAGCAGCAGCAGCAGGAACAGCAGCAGCAGCAGCAGGAACAGCAGCAGCAGCAGCAGGAACAGCAGCAGCAGCAGCAGCAGCAGGAACAGCAGCAGCAGCAGCAGGAACAGCAGCAGCAGCAGCAGGAACAGCAGCAGCAGCAGCAGGAACAGCAGCAGGAACAGCAGCAGCAGCAGCAGGAACAGCAGCAGCAGGCAGAAGTCAAGCAGCAGCAGCAGCAGGAACAGCAGCAGCAGCAGCAGGAACAGCAGCAGCAGCAGGAACAGCAGCAGCAGCAGCAGCAGGAACAGCAGCAGCAGCAGCAGGAACAGCAGCAGCAGCAGCAGGAACAGCAGCAGCAGCAGCAGGAACAGCAGCAGGAACAGCAGCAGCAGCAGCAGGAACAGCAGCAGCAGCAGCAGGAGCAGCAGCAGCAGCAGCAGGAACAGCAGCAGCAGCAGGAACAGCAGCAGCAGCAGCAGGAACAGCAGCAGCAGCAGCAGGAACAGCAGCAGCAGCAGCAGGAACAGCAGCAGCAGCAGCAGGAACAGCAGCAGCAGCAGGAACAGCAGCAGCAGCAGGAACAGCAGCAGCAGCAGGAACAGCAGCAGCAGCAGCAGGAACAGCAGCAGCAGCAGGAACACCTCCTCTCTCCTCTGGCTCCAGCTCCAAACTGAGCAACAACGAGCTCAACGAGATCGTTAAGATGTAGTTTGCACAGCCTGGACATGGGTGTTAATCACTTGTACATAATGTTCACTATTGTAAGTAAACTTCCAAGACTGTCTCCCTGCCCATGGCTTCTTGTTATGATGGGCAGTGTTTGTGTCACTCAGATGTGAAATCTTGGTTCCTACACAAGCTAAAGGCAGATGTCTCAGTCCAGAGCCTCTTCCCTGTGCAGTGTGTAACCTTCAGACCAGCTTCACACTCACTGGACACATTAGTTTTGCCTGTACCACGATGGTACTTGTCATTGCTGCCAGAATGTTGTGGGCAGGTGTCACAGAGTTCTGTCATTCTCTCTGTGTGGTCTCAGCACTTTTGAGGTGGGGCTGGCCCCCTGTCTTCATCTGTATCCTTTGACAGTGTGGTCCTGAAGGGGTCAGGTGCTGAAGGCTGCCAAAAAACCAGATTAAGGTTTCACAGTTCCATCTCTATGATATGACGCTGATCACAGAGCACAAGCGAGCTTCCATTGGCAGACAGGAGTCAGACATTCACAGAGGCAATGTGAAGATCTATGGAGCGTCCTCACTACATGTCATCATCATCCTCCTGCAATCAAGCGACTATTAGGGCCTCTGCTGCGTCTTCATGACATGAGCCTGAGCACTGAGAGTATGTGCGCTGCCATCACCCACACAGGAGTGAAACATTTATAGATGCAAGGTGAGGATGTCACTGCATCTCATCATCATCATCATCCTCCACGAATCCTGTGACTTTTAAGGCCTCACGAGCGCGCCTGCCTCACCTGGCCAGTGCGATGGCCTCATTGCCGACACCCTCGTCTTCGAGGACCTCATCACCCTCATCTCCTTCGACGTCCTCCTCATCAGGGGGAACATGCAGCTTTTCCATCTCCTCCTCAGCCAGGTCCTCCCCTCGTTGCAGTGCCAGGTTGTGTAGCGTGCAGCAAGCTACAATGATGCATGACACCTTCTGGGGACTGTACTGCAACGCTCCACTGGACCTGTCAAGGCACCAAAACCTCATTTTCAAGATGCCTATCGTTTGCTCCATCAAAGTACAGGTTGCGGTATGAGCCTCGTTATACCGTCGCTCTGCAGCAGTCTAAGGCCGTGTCCTCTGCAGGTAGCTCTTGTCCCCAAGGAGCCAAACCTGTAGCCTCTATGGACCCTGGAAGATGTCAGGGATCTGAGACCTGCTAAGGATGCAGAAGTCATGGATGCTTGCTCGTCCGCAGTTCTGTAGGATGGGTTTGTGGTGGTCTCAGACCAGTTGAAGTCCTTGCGGTTGATGTAGTTGACTGTTTGTTGCCACAGAGATCTAAGTGCCATGTGAGTGCAGTCAATGGCACCCTGCACCTTTGAAAAACCTGAGTTCTGCACAAATCCCAGAGCTCTTGCTTCCTGGCTTTCCTGATCCCGGGCAAAATGCAAAATGTTGTGTACCTTCACAAAGATGGGGCCCGTGATCTCCCGGATACACTTGTAAGTGGAGACTTGCCTGTGGAGCCCTGGAAAGAGCCACTGGTGTAAAAATTTAGCGCTGCCGTCATTTATATGCCCACTGACAGTGGATGCCCCCCATGTTCCCGAGAAGCCAAATTCTGCAGCTGGTTGCATATGTGAATAACCAGTTCCCTAGACATGTGCAGTCTTCAGCGACACTGGTTCTTTGTCATCTGCAAGAATGACAGGCGCCATCTATAGACCCTGGGTTTAGTGAGATGCCTACGAGCGACGGCTCACTGTGGATCTTCAGCTGCGTGAGCAGCAGGCCCTGCCGCCCCTTCATCTTGAGGGTGGTGTTGCTCCCATTGGCAAACCAGGTGCCTCGGTCGGGCTCTTCTTCTTCTCTGCTCCCTGTAAGCCATAAGGCACTAAATCACCAGGCTCCATGATCCTGATGTTCTGCTCCTGCGGGATCAAAGAGAGAGACACATGGGTTAGCGTATGTGTCCTAAGAACCTCTCTTGATTAAGTCTCAAGGCCCCTTCACGCATGCAGGAGAATGCTGGTCACCACTTGGATGGCCAATGTATAGTGCGCTCATTGGCTGACCGAAAAGGCACTCACCTCTGTGAGCGCCTCCACCAGTGACTGTGGTTCTATGACTTGCCCAGTCATCAAATTGATCTGCTGTCCCCTAAAATGCACATTAATTTGCAATCTGCGCCCAAGGGGTGAAAAGTTCTGGAGCATTTGGCGGCACATTCATACATTTGCGTTGATTGAGTGGGCAGAAATATTTCAGAGGCCTGACTCCAAGCATGTCAATGGAGCTGCTGCTAAACGGTCTCAGCTGTGGAAGAATGCTCACTTTTGACAAGCTTTTCCAAGTATGTGGCCGTTTCCCTCACCTCTACCCAGCACCCACCAATCCGCCCCCCCCCCTGCCACCCCGGCACCCTGCCCCCCACCCCAATGGCCTCACCTGCACTGGAGCCCTTGCCCCGGCACCGCATTGAAAGCCAGCTGGGAAAAAGCGACTTGCCTGTTCATTCCCACCACCCCCGCTAGCCCCCACCAGCCAAGCGTGCGGTTCTTCTTCTTGAGATTCTACGGGCGATCCTCGTGAGCGCTGTGCAGGGTTGTGTGCACTCATCTCTGAGTTCCCCACGAAGTTTAGCTCGCCGGATGCATACCTTTTTAAGCCAGTTGTACCTCACACTATTCTGAAGTCACACCGATGTGGGAGGTAAATTTGGCATGGAGGGGTGGGTGGTTCTTGTGTGCGGCCACAATGATAAGATGGAAATGCATTAAAATTAAGTTCTTAGAAATGCAGCCCGCCATTGGTGGGTGGAGCAGACGATCGCGGACTGGTTTCATGAAGGCATAAAACCAATTTTTGGCCTCTTCGCTATATTGTCCGCTCATTCCTGCCATGACACCCGCTGCCAACGGGAGCGGAAAATTCATTAATATGGATAATTAACAGCAATTACTTGGCAAGGTTACCAGAGAACACATACATCCATTCATAACTTGGCCTGTAGAGAAACAAGCAACTGCTGCTGAAGCTCTGTACAACCAAGTGATAGAAATACCATTTAATAGGATACGTCTGGTATCTACACTGTGGTCAGGAAGGTAGTGCTACTCAATTCATACTTTTGATAATGCGTTGTGCGACTTACCATGTCATCCACGCAATGCTCCTAGTATCTACTGTTCACACATCAAGGGCTGAAATCTGCAATTGCCAGTTGTCCAATGACTAACTCACTCTTGGAGATTGACAAGCAGAGTCTTATTAAGATCAAGGTATTTCCAAGTTGAAATGCTAGTATTGAAAGCTTGAACTAAGTCATCCCTCTGTGACAGAGTCTGCAATTTGATATGAACCAGGTCTGCAGTGCTCCAGGGTATTGTGATGACTGACCAGTCAGACTGGCATGCTAATCTGAAGGTGCAACACCCATTATGGTGGATCGGGATTCTTCCTATGTTGCTCCACATATTCCTGCTAGCTAGTGCCCCAGCAGCTAGAGAGATCCTAGTTGACAAGCATGGGATACAGCCCAGGTTAACCAGTTAAACTTGTCGGATCCAAATGAGGACCTCAAATCCTTACCATTGTCGGCCTGTATCTAAACTTTCTGAAGGTAGACAAGTGGCATGTGTTCCTATGGAAAGAGAATCTGCAATCCTCATAAGGCAAATGAAATCCCAATAGGTTGACCGTAGATTTTTCTTAAACATGGTCAGCTGGCCAAAAATATAGCTTTGTTACTCTTGTTTTATCTATTCTGATCCACTTATCGTACTCATCAAGGGGAACCTGATGGTATGATCTGTTATCCAATGTTTAGAGTGCAATTAATGCCTGAATTTAAGAATTGAGTTTTCATAAAACACAATTCTTATTTTTTTGTCTAGTACAGTGTGTAATATTTTAAATTAAAATTGTGAAGAACTTTGGGAAAGGCCAAGAACATTCATTTAATAATTAGAATGAATGCTTGCATTTATATCATGCATTGTGATGCTTCCTGCCTGATCAATAAAGGATTAGTGCCTCTCCCCCATGTATAATTTAATTGAATTTTGACAGTTTTGCGATGCAGCCTGCTAAATGGGATACTGCAACATACATGGATGAGCTCTCCATAAAATATTCAGGTGATGACAGCTGGTTTACTGATTTGCATTATGCCTCCTTTGGTATTCAGGGAAAAGAGAGATGTGAAGTTATGAAGTTAGTGCAATTGATCAACTGTTCAGCTCCAAAGCATGCCTCACTGGCACTTCTTTATTACCACTATTGAAACATCTGTTCTCCAGCTCTCAATATCCGTAGTTCAGGCCAATCAGCTTTTTCCTTTTAAGCATTTCACTGTTATTATCCTAACATATTACATAATCAATCAATTAAGTGCTAGTTTAAACAAACTAAAGATCTTTTAAAGTCTGTGGTTCACATTTGCTATTAACAGGCCTGAATTAATTGTAAGTACATTATTTTCCTTCCCTCTTCCCCATTTAGCTTTATTCCAAAATGTAATATCGTATGAGACATTTTATCCAATTGTTTCCTTTCTTTCGCCTTGTTCATGCTAAGAAAACATTCCATTCAATTCTTCATCAGCCTATCCAGGTGGGTAAATTATCTGTGCCAACCTTAAAAGGGACAATTGGCTATAAGTGGGACATCAAAGCCAAAATTGACCCTCCCCAAAGCCAATATTTGCATACCTACACATTTTTCAGAAGATGCTACTGGGTGCCAATATCAGAAAACCACTGTGGGAGCTCAATGATTTTTAGTGTATGCTTCATATTTCCTTGCAGAAATGCAATGCTAATAATTCTCACTGCAATGTCATTTCTGCATATGTCGAGCTTAAATCGATGTGCTGAGAATTGCACCTTGCCGACTTTTCCCAACTTTGTGAGGTGTTGTTCCATGTGATGGTTGCCCTGATTTTGTCAGTGAAGAAGAGGGCAGCATTCAACCCATACACGGAAGGGTTTCCATATTCCAAATACATCCTTTACAACTTAGCCATTCTCAGACAATTCCTACCAGCCAGTGATACAACAGCATTACTGCAGACCTCGGAGGAGGTTATTTGCCTCAGCTGAAGGTACTAAAGTAAAAATTGGATCAAAATAGGTGATAGTGAATCAGCAGCTCAATTTACACCCTGTCTGATCTTCCTTTCCACGGAGTATAAAGAGGGCTGTTGATCTGTTAGCATCCATTTTTGTACTACTGCAGAACACCAATTTCACCTCCAACATTCAGTATAAAGTAGGGAAGGAGAGAGAAAAATGAAAGCTTTTTCATTTTTATTTAAATGAAACTTAAAGTATCTGTCTCAAAATAAGTTGTGAACAGTGACACAGACCAAGGTTGCTGTGTAAATCATTAAAATATACAAATCTCACATGATACAATGCTATAATTATGAAGTGCTTTAGACGTTTAAAACATAATTAAGCTGAGCTTCTAGAGTGGGACGTCCGGTCATTTTGTTGGGGACAGAACAAGTCAAATATTGAGAAATAGTTGACACCACTGTCTATGAGAGAGTTTGTAAGAAGGTGGGAGGCTCCTTAAATTCCTAGCTGGTCATGAGAAAGAGACAGTCAAGTCAATAATCAGCACCCCAGACCGTATACAACGTAACACAGGCATCCCACTAATAAGCAGGTTTACTCAAAGCGGTAGTCATTCATTTACCAGCTTGTTTAATTTTCAGTTACCTTATCTCTGAATCCAATTGTAAAAGGGTAAGCTAGCATTTAAATTTAAAAAAAATAAGGGAGAATTGTGTGAGGCTCATTACAGAGTCTCACCTGAGAGGTGTGTGGATCAGAATCATTTGAGTTGAAGTCTGTGCCCCATCTTCCAGTCCTCACTAGAAGCAGAGCCATGCAAATTGCCCTCTTCTACATAAATAAACAACATTTTATTTAAACTCGCCACAAAGTGGAAACTAAAAAATACAATAACTTGTGTGGAGTGGCAATCAGAGTTGGATTGCCGCTCTGCTCCTAATTTGTTCCCTTGAATTCCAACCGCTCCTTTCTTACCCGACCTTCTGACTCAGGCTGGGTGAGTACTATGTAGTGCAGTGGGTTCCCGAGGCCTTCTGCCGAGGGCAGGAAAGTTGGAGGTAAGGAAGCCACACCCTCTTTTTTTACAGCACTAGCTGCCATAAAGCAGTTAGGTTTAAAGGTCAAGTCAGTTTAGAAGTCAGGGAGAAGGTAGGTTTGAAAGCTAAGTGGGTAGGATTTGGAGGTGGTCAGGTTGGTTGGGGGGCATCAGGTGGGTGGGAGGTGGGGGTGGGGTGTTGGAAGAGAGGTCAGTGGGGGAAGGGGTTTGGGTTGTCGGTGGGTTGGGGGGGGATTAGTGGGGGTGTGTGGGTCAGTACTATAGTTACCCATAAGTTAGAAGTGGTTTTAATTCTTCTAACTTTTCCTGGGTAACCATTACTGTAAGACAGTCAAAACCATTTTAAGTTTGTGATTTATATCATACTTTTGGATGGTTCCCAGTGCAGGGCAATTGACCAACTGAAGTTTGAACTTCCTGGACTATTGGTGTACAATCCTTACCTGGGGACATCTGGTGGGGGTGGTGTTCCTCAACAGGGTACCCCCCCAGATGCCCTGGAGTTTGGAAGTTATGGGCCAATGTGTTTTTCACAACAGGAACCAGCAAAAAAATGAATGTGAAGAAAAGAATTAAAGGTTCCAGGCTTGCTACGAGGAGAAAGACTGGCACAAATCGTGATTGAAGACAGGATCTTAGTGGAGATTGCACAGGAAAAGAAAGGAGAGGTCTGTGTTGAAGGATACTTTGGGAGAAGAGAAAGTTCTGTAGAGGCTGCAGCTATGGAGAATGAAAGGTTGGCATAAACAGAGGAAGATGATAATTATATACCCCAGCCACTGACAGAATCGCCACTAAAAAGACCAAAGAACAAGGGCCAGTTAATTACTACCTCCGCTAAGAAAGCTAGGTGTAGGAGTCAGTTATGTTGAAAACAATGAAACAAACTCACAAGCCAGAATCTTGTTGTAGCTCTTTGAGTATCCCGATGGTGGGATTGGATGTGTGCAGAACTTCCGCTCATAGACAGGACAGCTGGCCATGTGCGATCATGCAATGGCCAGCCAGTTAGATATCGATGGATGTCTAACCCAGCCAATCGCGCGGCAGGGATGGGCAGGAAGTCGACAATCGCACCATTACCTCATGGGGTCAAAGGTCTAGGCACCATATTCAAAAGGCACCCAGACAGGCATTCGTTCCTTGCAATCCAGCAACATCAGTTTGGCTGTGTGAGTGGATGCCCTGAGACTACTGCTAGAACATTCTGATATTCCCCGCCCGACCTGGATAACCTCAACTGCTGCAACCATCTGCTTATCTGTCTCCATCTGGACTTGCAATTCTGGAGTGATGTCTCAGAATAGGCAACAAGTGGCCCCGGGATTCAGCAATACCTCACTGCAGATTCTCCTCCAGGCCATCCGGGAAGTGCAGCAGGTGCTATTTTTCAGTGATAGCAGCAGGAGGTCCTCCTGTCTGACCAAGGCAGCCTGGACAGAAGTCACAGTGGAGGTTAGCAGCCGTGGGATCCACAAGTGCAACTGGGCCCAGGACAGAAGAAGGGTCAATGACCTCCAAGTGTTCTGTAAGGTTAAATGGCACGGTGTAGCCACTACAAAGTGACACTCATAAATGCATCAAACAATGCAATTGTGAGAGTGAAGAGAGATGCCAGGCAGGAGATTGTGTTTTCGGCCTCAGTACCAGATGGAATATGTGGACTAAAATGTGGGAGCTAGTTCATGCTGCGAAAGCTGTACCAGTTGCAGGAGAGTGCATGTGTGGAACACTTACTAGGGAGGTGACAGGAACTGTCATAGGCCTGAATGGTCACCGAGGAGGCAATGCCACAATCCTTTTTTCTGCCTGTAGGACAAAAGAGTGCATAACACCAGGGAGCAGGCAAGGTCGTTGATATGTGATATCATCTGTTGATATGCCTCTGAAATGGCCTTAAGAAAGCTGGGCTGTAAACCTCTGCTCTGAAGTCTAAGTTCGGTGGTGAGCACGGAAGTGGCAATGATTTCCGGGGATGGGATTGCTGGCGATGCGTGATCTTGCACTGATCAGCTCATTAAATATGTATCTGTCAGGAGCTCGCCAATTCTCATGGTGGGGGTGGGGGGAGAGGAAGTCACCTTTCCCCACCAATACTTCATGGGGTCGAAGGTCCAAATGCCACTATCTCTTCCACCTTTGCCCAGCCATTGCTTTACCCTTCCTCATTAACGCTTTTTCATTCCTTGGTTATCCTCCACGCAAAGTACACTGCCACTACCTGGTCTCAAGCATAGGCTGGCATTTACAGACAATCTCCAAAGAGGACAAAGCAGCAGCATCTCACCATTAATCATGGAAGAAGTCTACCTTGCCAGGTGTTTGCCACTTTTGTACAGTCATAAAAGTGGACATTCTAATTTCTTGCTGACAGGGAACTTAATTTGGAGTGGGGAGCTTAATTCCGGCGAGCTGTCCCTTTAGTAAGCATGCATGACATGCTAATGCATGCAAAAGGGCCTCCGGTCATTGTTCATTAGGAAGCTTGACCCGCCTTTAAACTGTCTTTAGAACCCCGAGAGCCTAATTCCTAAAGCTCATCCTGCCATTGGGAAACTGATTTTTGGCCTCACGCCAAATTAAGATCCCCTGCCCACCAAGCTTCCTGCTGCTGGCAGGATCAGAAAATTCCGCTCCTGATAAAGATGCAGAGAGAGGCAGGGGAACATCTGGTGGAGAAGCCCGAGGCCATGCACAGCCTAAAGAGAAAGGTGCAAGAATCCGTCCAGGTCCTGAGTTCTACCATGGTTCTAGCATGAAAGTGCATGGCTTCCTCTATGGAGAGGCTGACAAGCACCATGGAAAGGCAGGTCCAGCAGAACACTCAGTAGCTCCCATATACGGACTGAGGCCTGCATTCTGTCACTCGGTCCATGGGTTCTATTCAGTGGTGGCTAGACAAGGTACCTCGATCTCCCTGCAGATGCCCCAGTTCCTCCAGGAGTTAGGGAGGCACCTGAAAGTCACCATGCATTAAAAATAGGTTCCTGCCACTTGCCGTTGGGAAGCTCCAACCGTTTTCAATCCACTGCAACCTTAATTCCCTAGTTTCATCTCACCATCAGGAATCTGGCATTTCGCCTCCCACACAATTAGGTGTGCCCACGTGCTCTTTTTTGTCACAGTACAAGATTCTGACCATAGTTTGAAAACCTCAAACCCACTAATTCCTTTTATGTGACAGTAAATCTTTCTAATCAATTATCTAACTACCAAATGCACATTCGTCAATTCACCTCAATCGACAGGAATGTGAGCCCTTCACAAATTATAACCTCAAGTGTAACTGCTTCTATGAACATATACCCAAATCGAGCTGAGTTTTAAAGGAATACTTACTGTTCAGTGTTCATTCGCAGAATTAGCCTGCCATTACTTTAAGAAAATAATAGCAGCACTTATAAGCGGCACAACTCCTTATCAGAGATTTTTGTTTCACTATATCCAAGGCTGAACACTGAGGCTTGACTTTCCTGTATTCAGCCAGAGCCATTAATCCCACTGCACAGGAAATCTTTGACAGAAATTAAATGCTGTAAAGTAGCAGACTGGAAATAGGATAAATATGGAGGCTCAGGTTAGGAGGTCGGCTATTGCAGGATGAGGGTACGTTTATTATTTCAAAAATATAAGATGTATAATTATCCTTTAACAAATGGAATTGCTACTGTAGGACTAATCCTGGAGGATTTATTTAAGAAATGCTAAACAACTTAATAGTGGCTACATTACAATAGAGCTTTGTGTTGCTTTGAATTCACCCTAATGCATGCATAAAAAACTAGTTCACCCTTAGACAAGTGTGGCCAAGAAGTTGTTTATGGCCTATTTCATAACCAACAGCATGCAAACAGGGCTCACCTGAATTAGAAGGCCTGAGTTGCTAAATTGGGCATCATTTCAGTACTTTCATGGAGAAATTATTCTCTGTTGTGCCTGTTTACTAAGGCTGAATAGAGCAAAAAAATACCAATTTCATGGTGTCTCCAAGATCCATAAAATAAGCTGAACTTGATCCGATCTCAAGTTGGGTTAGACGATTTTTCATGCAACCCCTAGTGTTGTATGATGTGTGTGCCTGCATGCCATTGTAATGTAAAGGTGCTTAGCAGAGCAAAGGTTAATGTGGGACTGGAGAATAACACTATCCATGGTATGATGTAGAGTCACATGCTAATAGATTGAGAGAACAGTCTAGAAAGAACACTCTAGAAGCAGCCTACCTGCATGACATTAACTGGGATCTGTAGTTAATGATTAACAATAAATGGTTCATGCACAAACATACATGTCTCAAGATCTCGTCATTGAGACATCAATCAAACCCATAACACAGCACCTAGTGGTCACCTAAAACTGGTACTAGGCACTTTGCATATATAAATCAGAGGCCTAATGCTTGTTTTAGGAATCATTTCAGGGCTTGCTCCATTCAGAGAGCTCAAGCGAGCAATCCAAAACTGATCCTTTTGAACTCAGTGATCTGCCTCTGGAGGCCTAATAGGTACTGCAGCTCATTCAAAGTGTTATAATGAGACCTAAAGCCCAATGTGGGAGCGAGTCATCACCTTAAAAACATGTCTTCCCCTTGAGTGAGTTGCTGCTCACTGTTGAAGGAAATGCTTTTTGGTTCAAAGCAACAGGGGCAATGGATTTTCCTACCCATCTGGAGCTGAGTTGAGCCACTTAAGTAGCCAAGTAACGGCCTCCCCCCACCACTGCTGCATTCTATCAGCAGCGTGGGGTCCTCCGCTACATCATGAGACCCTCCCAGTAGGCTCATGGTGTGGGCCTTCTTTAGGACATAGAGGGAAACATCAATGCCGCTGCCTGATCTCTGCAAACCCCCACTTCTCCCCCTGGCCTAGCCTGCCCAACTGGATCAGGTTCCCACTGACCCTAACATCATGACCTCCTGCAGGTGCAGCGCCAGCATGGCCATCACTCCCAATGGCACTGTTAAGGCAGCTGAGCCACCACTGGAAAGACTGGCCACATATACACAGTACTCACACATACACACACCACCCACACATATACACAGCATCCATACATATACATACCACCCACAAGTATACACAGCACCCACATGTACACACCACCCACACATATACACATCATCCACACATATACACACCATCCACACATATACAAACCACCCACACATACACACCACCCACAAATATACACAGCACCCACACGTACAAACCACCCACACAAACACACAGCACCCACACATATACACACTACCCACACATACACACCACCCACACATATACAATGCTCCCACACATACACCCCACGCACACATATACACAGCACCCACACATACACACCATCCACATGTATATACACCACCCACACATGTGCGCACCACCCACATATACACAGCACCCACACATATACAATGCTCCCACATATTCACCCCATGCACACATATACACGGCACCCACACATATACACCATCCACACATATACACTATCCACACATATACACCACCCACATAAATATACACCACCCATAGATACACACCACCTACATATAAACACATCACCCGCCAAAATACACACCACCCACATAAATGCACCCACACGTACACATATGGACACACAAATATTGGCACACCCACATACACTTGCACACACCCACAAATATACACACACCCACATGCAGTTACACATACTTCATGAAAATTCCTTTAGAATGTTTTCCCTCAAAATATAGAAATTTACCGGAGCATAACTTTTAGTAATAATAATAAGAATAAGTTATCACATTTTTTTTCAAACGGTGATTAGCATTAGGGTATTTATCTGTTATGTTCCTCTGAGCGATGGTTCACTCACTCAGACTTCTTGCTTTTCCCCTGGCTACAGTTCAGCTGACTTGCAACCATGCTTCTGTATTGGTCATCATTCTTCCTTACAGGAGCATTGATGAGCCTGCTGCTTAAGACGTAACCTACCTGCCAAGTAAGTTGGCAGCAGCTCGGAGCTTCTGCCTCTGTTGATCCATCATCTGCCTTAATAAGTTTCTGCTGGGCTGCAGCAGGCACCATAGTTCCTTTTGCTTCTGAATGTTGTCCTGGAGGTACCTCTGTCCCAAAACAGATGGAGCTGTGCACTACTGAACTGTACTTGTCTAAAGGATGACCCCACTACCTGTGGAAGGGAAATGATAGATAGCATGTTATGAACATCAAAATAGAAACATAAATGAGGCATGCATATGAATCAGAAGGCACCAAACAATCATTTTATTGTTTACAGAGCAAGCCTAAAATAAGTATGTCCCTTTATTTCATTTTTCTACTGAACCTTAATTCATGAGTATTGGCCTGGAGATTTTTAGATCAAAATCAACAGGTAGACAGTCTGTTCTCTTTATTTAGTGTATGGGACCATCTTTTTCTTCTATTTGAAGGATATATTTAGAGGACTTCATAGCATAGTGCATGAGGCCTTCAGCTTTCACCTTTGGAATCTGGATTGCAATACAATCAGAGGAAAGCTCACTTTAGCTGCATGAGCCCTATGTGAGATTAACTTGGGCAATAGGGCTCAGGATTTTATTCAGCAATAATTGACAATCTCACTCAGAGAGACCACAGGGTGGCATGTGTGAATGTCTGAATGAGTTTGTCTAGTGAATAGCTGACCATACTATGCAGTGACTCCTTCATGTGTTTGAATGTTGGAATGAGGACTTGTTCCAATGTCCAAAACATCCTGGTCCAAATGGTTCACATACCACATGGTGCATTTACTCACTGAGCCACTGGAGGAGCAGATCAGAGAAGTTTCCAGGTCCGATATTAAGTGCCATGCCTGTCACACAGTGCTTTAAACTTCCAGGCCCAACATCACTTCTATTGACATTCTCTGTTCATCCATCTACCTCACTAACTAATGCTTTAAGTCCAATCCCTATCTAGAAGTTGTAAATAAAGGCAATGCCATCAAATACAGATGTCAGGATAAGCGTTGTTATAGCTAACGGCTTTCCTTCTTTCAGATTCTGAAGACCCTAGAACCCCCTTCAATTTTACTACAGCCGTGTATGTCTCTGACACCCATCCTTTATCTGATTTGCAATCAGTTAATGGTTTTCATTTTTTGATATTAATTTAAAATTATAGCTGTAAGACCCATTTCACCATCCTGCCCAATTAAATGCCCTTCCTGCCCCATCTCAAATGGAGGCCCTTAAGTGAGCAATTAATCCCCACTTAAGGGCCTCGTCCTGCCACTTTTGGTATTAAACCAGTAGCATGCAGACCTATCGCCATGCAGGATTGCTTGCGGGCTCCCAGGGCTGGTCCCTCATTCAAAGGCACTCAGTGCTTGATGAAGGGACCGGACATTGGGAAGGGAGACGCCGCTGAGAGCCACACCCTGCTGTTGCTGCTGACCCTTTTTGCCCCCACTCCCCTTGTGACCTCCACCCGCAAAACCCCTTCTGCAATCACTTACCTCTGGCCTTGGTCGTTTCGTGATCCTGGGCCTCTGGTGGTTGTCATTCTGGTAGCAGCCACCACCTCCCAACTGGCGCTGCTGAGCAAAAGAGCTGCTGACCTCTAATTGGCCGGCAGCTCCATGGACCTGCCAGTGGCCTGTTAAATCACTTGATTGGCTCATATGCAGACCTTCCCCAAAGGAGCAAGGAGGGTATCTTGTCGGCTCTCCAGCTGGCGGCTGAGAACACCCCCAGTCAGCTCTATAAAATCACCCCCCCTCCCCAGTAACAGACAGTGTAAGGTGGGGAAGGTTATGATAGGCACAGCATCTGTATCATATAGCTGAAGATCAGTGTTCTCAGATGATGATGACTGTAAACTGGAAAAAGATCATTGGAGCCATCATAAGATGCAGGGACCATTTTCAGAAAAACCTTTATGGCAGTGTAACAGCAAACAGATAGCTGCACAAACTATCCAATGGAAGAATGCAGTAATGGGCTCTAATGGTATGCATGGCTATGACTGAATATCTGTGATACTGTAAGTTTGCTGAGGACTGTAAAGAAGCTTTACATGGTTCACTGTGTTTTTACATAATTAAACTAGCTGTGACAAATGTAATGCCGGCTTATGTCTAAATCTTTGCCTGTGGTCTGAACAAAGCACATAGTGAGAAACAGCAGGAAATAGTGGGATTCATAGTATGTCTTTAAAATCTTATTACTAATAAGGATTAGTACACATACTCTTCTCGGTGATTACGGAATAGGAACAGTTAGATTAAGAATATGGTTTGTTGCGGGGTCTCCCTGATAAGAAGCTTTGAATTTCATACAAATATATGATTGTACAATCTGCGTTGTGCAGTGGCTCAGTGCATTGGAGCTGTAAAAAGCTGTACCACAGAGCGGCAGAATGATCCCTGCGCACAGTTACTTTAATTACAGAACGATTGAGGTGACATGGATAGAATGGGACTTATAAGGAGTATAAACACCAGCACAAACTAGCTGGTCTGTTCTGTGTTGTCTACGCAACAGTGTGGATAAGAAGCCAGACAGGTAAGAAGAGAAAATGATGGAAACCAATTTTTACTGATCCCCTCCAGTGCTAACATATCTAAAATGGTGTACTTTCACTTAACATTTTCCTGAGGAGGGGGATGGTGCAATCTTTGCTGGGAGTGTGATGGGTCAAAACTGACAGTACAAGCAGGACCCAGCTGAAATCTCTGACCTGACTTGAATTGAGATAATATGGGTAAAATCCAGGCATTGTAAAACTTCTGATCGGAATAGCATGGTGCCGCAGGCTTTAAACACTTTGCAGGAGCCTTCTACAAAAAAGTTTTCATGTTGACCACAAAAACCTACAACATGGATCTCTGGAAGATAGAACTCCCAGATCTGTAAATGCAGACATACAAGTGATCCTGCTGGAATTATGGAACAGAAAGACTCTTTTGGAACAGAGAAAGAAAGGCTTGAAGAGGGCAGCTCTGGGTAGGTAGAAGGAGGTATCTAGAACTGTAATGCCAGCTCCATGATTCCATGCACTGCTATTTACACTAACATCACCTCTCACTCTAGGAGCTTGAGTTGCTTAGCATCGTGCCCAGGTGGCAGCACTAAGCTCTTCGCACTCCAACATTTTCCATAAATACTTTCCTTCACACACCTCCTTATGTGCTATCACCCTATCAAAGACCTAACATGGAAACAAGACATTTGCATATTGGAGGCACTTGATGAGCCACATGTTTGATATACAGGGCAGTAATCTGGCCAACATAGCCAATAAATGAGGGTCGAGACAATTTTGAGGCCCTGACCCCACTGGTGTCCGCTGGCCACAAGGCATCACAATCTATGGGAGATGGGTAATAAACATGCAGCTTCCTCATTCACCATCCAATGAAGAATGGTGGCAGCATTGTGGGGAGGCCCAATGAGAGGGCTTATAGCACTGGCCAATGACAGCCCCACCAAGAGAAGTGGGCATTGCTAGAAGGCACCTGAGCTTATGGGGACCTGAAAACGACAGTATCTTGGATGGCTGTGGAATATGTTAAAAAAAAGAGGTGTTAGGGGGAACTCCTTCCCAGGATGCAGCCATTTCAGTTCTTTTTTATTCATTCATAAGATATGGACGTCTCTGGCTAGGCTGCACTTATTGCCCTTGAGAAGGTGGTGGTGAGCTGCCTTCTTGAACTGCTGCAGTCCATTTGGTGCAGGTACATCCACAGTGCTGTTAGGGAGGGAGTTCCAGGATTTTGGCTCAGCGACAATGAAGGAAAGTCAGGATG
Source organism: Cetorhinus maximus (assembly GCF_964194155.1). Taxonomy (NCBI): domain Eukaryota; kingdom Metazoa; phylum Chordata; class Chondrichthyes; order Lamniformes; family Cetorhinidae; genus Cetorhinus; species Cetorhinus maximus. The sequence goes on from NW_027598640.1 coordinate 37,621, forward strand.
GTGAATGGCTTGAAGGGGAACTTCCAGGTGGCAGTGTTCCCATTTGTCTGCTGCTCTTGTCCTTCTAGATTAGATGATAGTGGTTGGGGTTTGGAAGGTGCTGTTTAAGGAGCCTTGGTGAATTCCTACAGTGCATCTTGTAGATGGTATACACTGCTGCCACTGTGCATCTGTAGTGGAGGAAGTGAATGTTTGTGGATGTGGTGCCAGTCAAGCAGACTGCTTTGCCCTGGATGGTGTCAAGCTTCTTGAGTGTTGTTGGAGCTGCACTCATCCAGGCAAGTGGGGAGTATTCCGTCACACTTCTGACTTGTGCCTTGTAGATGGTGGGCAGATTTTGGGGAGTCAGGAGGTGAGTTACATGCCACAGGATTCTGAGCCTCTGACCTGCTTTTGTAGCCATAGTATTTATAAGGCTAGTCTAGTTCAGTTTCTGATCAATCGTAACCCCCAGGATGTTGATAGTGGGGGATTCAGCGATGGTAATGTAATTGAATGTCAGGGGGTGATGGTGAGATTCACTCTTGTTAGGGATGGTGATTGCCTGGCACTTGCATGGTGCAAATTTTACTTGCCACTTGTCAACCCAAGCCTAGATATTGTCCAGGTCTTGATGCATTTGGATATGGACTGCTTCAGTATCTGAGGAGTCGTGAATGATGCTGAGCATTGTGCAATCATCAGCGAACATCACCACTTCTGACATTATGATGGAAAGAAGGTATTTGATGAAGCAGCTGAAGATGGTTGTGCCTAGGACACTACCCTGAGGAACTCCTGCAGTGATGCCCTGAAACTGAGATGATTAACCTTCAACAATCACAACTATCTTCGTTGTGCTAGGTATGACTCCGACCAGCGGGAAGTTTTCCCCCTGATTCCCATTGACTCCAGTTGTGCTAGGTCTTCTTGATGCCACATTCGGTTAAATACTGCCTTGATGCCAAGGGTTGCCACTCTCAGCTCACTTCTTGAGTTCAGCTCTTTTGTCTATGTTTGAACCAAGGCTGTAATGAGGTCAGGAGCTGAGTAGCCCTGGCGATTTCAAACTGAGTGTCAGGGAGCAGGTTATTGCTAAACAAGTGCTGCTTGATAGCACTGTTGATGACCCCTTCCATCACTTGACTGATGATCGAGAGTAGACTGATGGGGCAGGAATTGGCTAAGTTGATTTGTCTTGATTTTTGAGTACAGGACATACCTGTGCAATTTTCCATACATCTGGGTAGTTGCCAGTGTTTTAACTGTACTGGAGCAGCTTGGCTAGGGGCGCGGAGTGTTCTGAAGGACAACTCTTCACTACTATTGCCGGAATGTTGTCCGGGCCCATAGTCTTTGCAGTATCCAGTGCCTTCAGCCGTTTCTTGATATCACGTGGAGTGACTCAAGTTGGCTGAAGACTGGCATCTGTGATGCTGGGGACCTCCGGAGGAGGCCAAGATGGATCATCCACTTCGTACTTCTGGCTGAAGATTCTTGGAATTGCTTCAGCCTTATATTTTGCATTGATGTGCTGGGCTCCCCCATCATTGAAGATGGGGATATTTGTGGAGCCTCCTCCTCCAGTGAGTTGTTTAATTGTCCATCACCATTCATGACTGGATGTGGCAGGACTGCAAAGCTTAGATCTGACCCATTGGTTGTGGGATTGCTTAGTTCTGTCTATCACTTGCTGCTTATGGTGTTTGACATGCAAGTAGTCCTGTGTTGTAGCTTCACTAGGTTGACACCTCATTTTTAGGTACGCCTGGTGCTGCTCCTGGCATGCCCTCCTGCACTTTTCATTGAACCAGGGTTGATCCCCTGTCTTGGTGGATATGGTAGAGTGGGGGATATGCCGATCATGAGGCTACAGATTGTGTTTGAGTACAATTCTGCTGCTGCTGATGGTACACAGTGCCTCATGGATGCCCAGTCTTGAGTTGCTGGATCTGTTCAAAATCTATCGCACATAGCATGGTGGTAGTTTTTTTTTCATTCATTCATGGGATGTGGGCTTCGCTGGCTGG
>NW_027598641.1:0-7500 GCF_964194155.1 Cetorhinus maximus
GAGAATGTTAGTGTGTGTGAGAGAGAGAGAGAGAAACAGACAGAGGGAGAGAGAATGTTAGTGTGTGAGAGAGAGAGAAACAGAGAATGTTAGTGTGTCTGAGAGAGAGAGAGAAACAGACAGAGACAGTGAGAGGGAGAGAGAGAGAATGTTAGTGTGTGAGATAGAGAGAGAGAAGCAGAGAGAGAGAATGTTATTGTGTGTGAGAGAGAGAGAATGTTAGTGTGTCTGAGAGAGAGAGAGAGAGAGAGAATGTTAGTGTGTGAGATAGAGAGAGAGAGAGAGAGAGAGAAGCAGAGAGAGAGAATGTTAGTGTGTGAGATAGAGAGAGAGGGAGAGGGAGTGTTAGTGTGTGTGAGAGAGAGAGAGGGAGTGTGTGAGAGAGAGAGAGAGAGCGAACGTTAGTGTGTGTGTGTGAGAGAGAGAGACAGAGAGAGAGAGGGAGAGAGAGAATGTTAGTGTGCGTGAGAGAGAGAGAGAAACAGACAGAGACAGTGAGAGGGAGAGAGAGAGAATGTTAGTGTGTGAGAGAGAGAGAGAGGGAGAGGGAGTGCTAGTGTGTGTGAGAGAGAGAGAGAGGGAGTGTGTGAGAGAGAGAGAGAGAGAGGGAATGTTAGTGTGTGTGTGAGAGAGAGAGAGAGAGTGTTAGTGTGTGTGAGAGAGAGAGAGGGAATGTTAGTGTGTGTGTGTGAGAGAGAGAGACAGAGAGAGAGAGGGAGAGAGAGAGAATGTTAGTGTGTGTGAGAGAGAGAGAGAGAGAGAGAGAAACAGAGAGACGGTGAGAGGGAGAGAGAGAGAATGTTCGTGTGTGTGAGAGAGAGAAACAGACAGAGGGAGAGAATGTTAGTGTGTGTGTGAGAGAGAGAGAGAGAGGGAGAGAGAGAGACAGAGAGAGAGGGAATGTTAGTGTGTGAGAGAGAGAGAGACAGAGGGAGTGTTAGTGTGTGAGAGAGAGAGACAGAGAGAATGTTAGTGTGTGAGAGAGAGAGAGACAGAGAGAATGTTAGTGTATGAGATAGGGAGAGAGAGAGAGAAGCAGAGAGAGAATGTTAGTGTGTGAGATGGAGAGAGAGAGAGAGAAACAGAGAGAGAGAATGTTAGTGTGTGTGAGAGAGAGAGAATGTTAGTGTGTCTGAGAGAGAGAGAGAAACAGACAGAGACAGTGAGAGGGAGAGAGAGAGAATGTTAGTGTGTGAGAGAGAGAGAGAGAGAAACAGAGCGACGGTGAGAGGGAGAGAGAGAGAATGTTAGTGTGTGAGAGAGAGAGAGAGAGAGAAACAGAGAGAGACAGTGAGAGGGAGAGAGAGAGAATGTTAGTGTGTGAGAGAGAGAGAGAGGGAGTGTTAGTGTGTGTGAGAGAGAGAGGGAGTGTTAGTGTGTGTGAGAGAGAGAGAGAGGGAGTGTGTGAGAGAGAGAGAGAGAGAGAGAGAACGTTAGTGTGTGTGTGAGAGAGAGAGAGAGGGAATGTTAGTGTGTGTGAGAGAGAGAGAGTGTTAGTGTGTGTGAGAGAGGGAGAGGGAATGTTAGTGTGTGTGTGTGAGAGAGAGAGGGAGGGAGGGTTAGTGTGTGAGAGAGAGAGAGAGAGAGAGAGGGAGTGTTAGTGTGTGTGAGAGAGAGAGACAGAGAGGGAGTGTTAGTGTGTGAGAGAGAGAGAGAGAGAGAGAGAGGGAGTGTTAGTGTGTGTGAGAGAGAGAGAGAGATAATGTTAGTGTGTGAGATAGAGAGAGAGAGAGAAGCAGAGAGAGAGAATATTAGTGTGTGTGAGAGAGAGAGAGAAACAGACAGAGGGAGAGAATGTTAGTGTGTGAGATAGAGAGAGAGAGAGAGAAACAGAGAGAGAGAATGTTAGTGTGTGAGATAGAGAGAGAGAGAGAGAAACAGAGAGAGAATGTTAGTGTGTGAGATAGAGAGAGAGAGAGAGAAGCAGAGAGAGAGAATGTTAGTGTGTGTGAGAGAGAGAGAAACAGAGAGAGAATGTTAGTGTGTGAGATAGAGAGAGAGAGAGAAACAGAGAGAGAATGTTAGTGTGTGTGAGAGAGAGAGAGAGAGGGAGGGAGGGAGCGTTAGTGTGTGTGTGAGAGAGGGAGGGAGTGTGTGAGAGAGAGAGAGAGAGAGCGAACGTTAGTGTGTGTGAGAGAGAGAGAGAGTGTTAGTGTGTGTGAGAGAGAGAGAGAGAATGTTAGTGTGTGTGAGAGAGAGAGAGCGAACGTTAGTGTGTGTGAGAGAGAGAGTGTTAGTGTGTGTGAGAGAGAGAGAATGTTAGTGTGTGTGAGGGAGAGAGAGAGTGTTAGTGTGTGTGAGAGAGAGAGAGGGAATGTTAGTGTGTGTGTGTGAGAGAGGGAGGGTTAGTGTGTGTGAGAGAGAGAGAGAGTGTTAGTGTGTGTGAGAGAGAGAGAGTGTTAGTGTGTGTGAGAGAGAGAGAGGGAATGTTAGTGTGTGTGTGTGAGAGAGAGAGGGAGGGAGTGTTAGTGTGTGAGAGAGAGAGAGAGAGTGTTAGTGTGTGTGAGAGAGAGAGAGGGAATGTTAGTGTGTGTGTGAGAGAGACAGGGAGGGAGTGTTAGTGTGTGAGAGAGAGAGAGAGAGTGTTAGTGTGTGTGAGAGAGAGAGAGAGAGAGTGTTAGTGTGTGTGAGAGAGAGGGAATGTTAGTGTGTGTGTGTGAGAGAGAGAGGGAGGGAGTGTTAGTGTGTGAGAGAGAGAGACAGAGGGAGTGTTAGTGTGTGTGAGAGAGCGAGAGAGAGAGGGAGTGTTAGTGTGTGTGAGAGGGAGAGAGAGAGAATGCTAGTGTGTGAGATAGAGAGAGAGAGAGAAGCAGAGAGAGAGAATGTTAGTGTGTGTGAGAGAGAGAGAGAAACAGACAGAGACAGTGAGAGGGAGAGAGAGAATGTTCGTGTGTGTGAGATAGAGAGAGAGAGGGAGGGAGGGAGCGTTAGTGTGTGTGAGAGAGAGAAAGAGGGAGTGTTAGTGTGTGTGAGAGAGAGAGGGAGTGTGTGAGAGAGAGAGAGAGAGAGAGAGCGAACATTAGTGTGTGTGAGAGAGAGAGAGAGGGAATGTTAGTGTGTGTGTGTGAGAGAGAGAGGGAGGGAGTGTTAGTGTGTGTGAGAGAGAGAGGGAATGTTAGTGTGTGAGATAGAGAGAGAGAGTGTTAGTGTGTGTGAGAGAGAGAGAGAGAGTGTTAGTGTGTGTGAGAGAGAGAGAGAGTGTTAGTGTGTGAGAGAGAGAGAGAGAGTGTGTTAGTGTGTGTGAGAGAGAGAGAGAGAATGTTAGTGTGTGAGATAGAGAGAGAGAGTGTTAGTGTGTGTGAGAGAGAGAGAGAGAGAGTGTTAGTGTGTGTGAGAGAGAGAGAGGGAATGTTAGTGTGTGAGATAGAGAGAGAGAGAGAAGCAGAGAGAGAGAATGTTAGTGTGTGTGAGAGAGAGAGAGAAACAGACAGAGACAGTGAGAGGGAGAGAGAGAATGTTCGTGTGTGTGTGAGAGAGAGAGAGAAACAGACAGAGGGAGAGAATGTTAGTGTGTGAGATAGAGAGAGAGAGAAACAGACAGAGACAGTGAGAGGGAGAGAGAGAATGTTAGTGTGTGAGATAGAGAGAGAGAGAGAAGCAGAGAGAGAGAATGTTAGTGTGTGTGAGAGAGAGAGAGAGAAACAGAGAGAGATGGTGACTGGGATAGAGAGGGAGAGAGAGAGAATGTTAGTGTGTGTGAGATAGAGAGAGAGGGAAAGAGAATCAGACAGAGAGATGGTGAGAGGGATAGAGTCATAGAGTCTACAGCACAGAAAAAGGCCCTTTGGCCCATCGAGTCTGCGCCGGTCAAACAAGTACCTGACTATTCTAATCCCATTTCCCAGCGCTAGGCCCATAGCTTCAATGGTTAAGAGGGTTTCTCCCTCTCCCACCCTTTCAGGCCGTGAGTTCCAGATTCCCACCACCCTCTGGGTGAAAAAATTCTTCCTCACATCCCCCCTAAACCTCCTGCCCCTTTCCTTAAATCTATGCCCCCTGGTTATTGATTCCTCCACCAAGAGGTAAAGTTCCTTCCTGTCTACCCTATCCATGCCCCTTATAATGTTACACACCTCAATCATGTCCCCCCCTCAATCTCCTCTGCTCCAGGGAAAATAACCCCCAGTCTATCCAATCTCTCCTCATAACTAAAACTCTCCAGCCCAGGCAACATCCCGGTAAATCTCCTCTGCTCCAGGGAAAATAACCCCCAGTCTATCCAATCTCTCCTCATAACTAAAACTCTCCAGCCCAGGCAACATCCTGGTAAATCTCCTCTGCTCCAGGGAAAATAACCCCCAGTCTATCCAATCTCTCCTCATAACTAAAACTCTCCAGCCCAGGCAACATCCTGGTAAATCTCCTCTGCTCCAGGGAAAATAACCCCCAGTCTATCCAATCTCTCCTCATAACTAAAACTCTCCAGCCCAGGCAACATCCTGGTAAATCTCCTCTGCTCCAGGGAAAATAACCCCCAGTCTATCCAATCTCTCCTCATAACTAAAACTCTCCAGCCCAGGCAACATCCCGGTAAATCTCCTCTGCTCTCTCTCTAGTGCAACCACATCATTCCTATAATGCGGATTCCAGAACTGCACACAATACTCTAGCTGTGGCCTAACCAGCGTTTTATACAGTCCCAGCATAACCTCCCTGCTCTTGTATTCTACACCTCGGCTAATAAAGGCAAGTATCCCATATGCCTTCTTAACCCCCTTATCTACCTGTCCCGCTACCTTAAGGGACTGGTGGACATGCACACCAAGGTCCCTCTGATCCTCGGTACTTCCCAGGGTCCTACCATTCAGCGTGTATTCCCGTGCCTTGTTTGTCCTGCCCAAGTGCATCACCTCACACTTATCCCGATTAAACTCCATTTGCCACTGATCAGCCCATCTGACCAGCCCGTCTATATCCTCCTGTAGTCTAAGGCTATCCTCCTCACTATTTACCACCCCGCCAATTTTCGTGTCATCCATGAACTTACTGATCAACTCTCCTACATTCAAGTCTAAATCGTTTATATATACCACAAACAGCAAGGGACCAACCACCGATCCCTGTGGAACCCCACTGGACACAGGTATCCAGTCACAAAAACACCCCTCGACCATCACCCTCTGCTTCCTGCCACTCAGCCAATTCTGGATCCAATTTGCCAAATTGCCTTGGATCCCATGGGCTCTTACCTTCATTATCATATTCCCATGACGGACCTTATCTAAAGCCTTGCTGAAGTCCAAGTAGACTACGTCAAATGCATTGCCCTCATCTATAGAGAGACAGGGAGACAGAATGTTAGTGTGTGTGAGATAGAGAGAGAGAGAAACAGACAGAGGGTTGGTGAGAGGGATAGAGAGACAGGGAGACAATGTTAGTGTGTGTGAGATAGAGAGAGAGAGAAACAGACAGAGGGTTGGTGAGAGGGATGGAGAGAGAGGCTGAGAGAGGGAGAGAAATGTTAGTGCGTGTGAGATGGAGAGAGAGAGAAAGAGAAACAGAGGGAGATGGTGAAAGGGATAGAGAGAGAGGCTGAGGGATAGAGAGATGGAGAATGTTAGTGCGTGTGAGATAGAGAGAGAGAAACAGACAGAGAGAATGTTAGTGCGTGTGAGGTAGAGAGAGAGAAACAGACAGAGAGACGGTGAGAGGGAGAGAGAGGGAGGCTGAGAGAGAGAGAGAGAGAGAGAGAATGTTAGTGTGTGAGAGAGAGAGAGAGAGAGAGAGAATGTTAGTGTGTGTGAGAGAGAGAGAGAGAGAGAATGTTAGTGTGTGTGAGAGAGAGAGAGAGAATGTTAGTGTGTGTGAGATAGAGAGGGAGAATGTTAGTGTGTGTGAGAGAGAGAGAGAATGTTAGTGTGTGTGAGATAGAGAGAGAGAGAGAATGTTAGTGTGTGTGAGATAGAGAGAGAGAGAGAATGTTAGTGTGTGTGAGAGAGAGAGAGGATGTTAGTGTGTGTGAGATAGAGAGAGAGAGAGAATGTTAGTGTGTGTGAGATAGAGAGAGAGAGAATGTTAGTGTGTGTGAGATAGAGAGAGAGAGAGAATGTTAGTGTGTGTGAGATAGAGAGAGAGAATGTTAGTGTGTGTGAGATGGAGAGAGAGAGAGAATGTTAGTGTGTGTGAGAGAGAGAGAGAGAGAGAATGTTAGTGTGTGTGAGATAGAGAGAGAGAGAGAATGTTAGTGTGTGAGAGAGAGAGAGAGAGAGAGAATGTTAGTGTGTGAGAGAGAGAGAGAGGGAATGTTAGTGTGTGTGAGATGGAGAGAGAGAGAGAATGTTAGTGTGTGAGAGAGAGAGAGAGAGAGAATGTTAGTGTGTGTGAGATAGAGAGAGAGAGAGAGAGAGAATGTTAGTGTGTGTGAGAGAGAGAGAGGGAATGTTAGTGTGTGAGAGAGAGAGAGAGAGAGAATGTTAGTGTGTGAGAGAGAGAGAGAATGTTAGTGTGTGAGAGAGAGAGAGAGAGAGAATGTTAGTGTGTGAGAGAGAGAGAGAGAATGTTAGTGTGTGAGAGAGAGAGAGAGAGAGGGAGGGAATGTTAGTGTGTGTGAGATAGAGAGAGAGAGAGAATGTTAGTGTGTGTGAGAGAGAGAGAGAGAGAATGTTAGTGTGTGAGAGAGAGAGAGAGAGAGAATGTTAGTGTGTGAGAGAGAGAGAGAGAGAGAGAATGTTAGTGTGTGAGAGAGAGAGAGAGAGAGGGAATGTTAGTGTGTGTGAGATAGAGAGAGAGAGAGAATGTTAGTGTGTGTGAGAGAGAGAGAGAGAGAGGGAGTGTTAGTGTGTGTGAGAGAGAGATAGAGAGAGAGAGAATGTTAGTGTGAGAGAGAGAGAGAGAGAGAGAGAATGTTAGTGTGTGAGAGAGAGAGAGAGAGAGAGAATGTTAGTGTGTGAGAGAGAGAGAGAGAGAGAGAGAATGTTAGTGTGTGAGTGAGAGAGAGAGAGAGGGAATGTTAGTGTGTGAGAGAGAGAGAGAGAGAGGGAATGTTAGTGTGTGTGAGAGCGAGAAACAGACAGAGACGGTGAGAGGGAGAGAGAGAGAATGTTAGTGTGTGAGAGAGAGAGAGAAACAGAGAGAGAGAGAATGTTAGTGTGTGTGAAATGGAGAGAGAGAGAAACAGAGAGAGGGGTGGTGAAAGGGATAGAGAGAGAGAGGCTGAGAGAGGGAGAGAAATGTTAGTGCGTGTGAGATAGAGAGGGAAAGAGAAACAGAGAGATGGTGAAAGGGATAGAGAGAGAGAGAGAATGTTAGTGTGTGTGAGAGAGAGAGAGAGAAACAGACAGAGGGGTGGTGACTGGGATAGAGAGGGAGAGAGAGACAAAATGTTAGTGTGTGTGAGATAGAGAGAGAGGGAAAGAGAATCAGACAGAGAGATGGTGAGAGGGATAGAGTCATAGGGGTCTACAGCACAGAAAAAGGCCCTTTGGCCCATCGAGTCTGCGCCAGTCAAACAAGTACCTGACTATTCTAATCCCATTTCCCAGCGCTAGGCCCATAGCTTCA
>NW_027598641.1:12500-25000 GCF_964194155.1 Cetorhinus maximus
GGCTGACTAAACGCCCCGAAAACCTTCGATCAGATTCCAGTCTGTAACTCACTCCCGGGTATCTGTTATTCTATATATAAACCCCCCCCGAACCCCTCGATTAGATTCCAGTCTGTAACTCACTCCCGGGTATCTGTTATTCTATATATAAACCACCCCGAACCCCTCGATTAGATTTCAGTCTGTAACTCACTCCCGGGTATCTGTTATTCTATATATAAACCCCCCCGAACCCCTCGATTAGATTCCAGTCTGTAACTCACTCCCGGGTATCTGTTATTCTATATATAAACCACCCCGAACCCCTCGATTAGATTCCAGTCTGTAACTCACTCCCGGGTATCTGTTATTCCATATATAAACCACCCCGAACCCCTCGATTAGATTCCAGTCTGTAACTCACTCCCGGGTATCTGTTATTCTATATATAAACCCCCCTGAACCCCTCGATTAGATTCCTGTCTGTAGCTCACTACCGGGTATCTGTTATTCCATATATAAACCACCCCGAACCCCTCGATTAGATTCCAGTCTGTAACTCACTCCCGGGTATCTGTTATTCTATATATAAACCACCCCGAACCCCTCGATTAGATTCCAGTCTGTAACTCACTACCGGGTATCTGTTATTCTATATATAAACCCCCCCCGAACCCCTCGATTAGATTCCAGTCTGTAACTCACTCCCGGGTATCTGTTATTCTATATATAAACCCCCCCCGAACCCCTCGATTAGATTCCAGTCTGTAACTCACTCCCGGGTATCTGTTATTCTATATATAAACCACCCCGAACCCCTCGATTAGATTCCAGTCTGTAACTCACTCCCGGGTATCTGTTATTCTATATATAAACCACCCCGAACCCCTCGATTAGATTCCAGTCTGTAACTCACTCCCGGGTATCTGTTATTCTATATATAAACCACCCCGAACCCCTCGATTAGATTCCAGTCTGTAACTCACTCCCGGGTATCTGTTATTCTATATATAAACCACCCGAACCCCTCGATTAGATTCCAGTCTGTAACTCACTCCCGGGTATCTGTTATTCTATATATAAACCCCTCCGAACCCCTCGATTAGATTCCAGTCTGTAACTCACTCCCGGGTATCTGTTATTCTATATATAAACCACCCCGAACCCCTCGATTAGATTCCAGTCTGTAACTCACTCCCAGGTATCTGTTATTCTATATATAACCCCCCCGAACCCCTCGATTAGATTCCAGTCTGTAACTCACTCCCGGGTATCTGTTATTCTATATATAAACCACCCCAAACCACTCGATTAGATTCCAGTCTGTAACTCACTCCCGGGTATCTGTTATTCTATATATAAACCACCCCGAACCCCTCGATTAGATTCCAGTTTGTAACTCACTCCCGGGTATCTGTTATTCTATATATAAACCACCCCGAACCCCTCGATTAGATTCCAGTCTGTAACTCACTCCCGGGTATCTGTTATTCTATATATAAACCACCCCGAACCCCTTGATTAGATTCCAGTCTGTAACTCACTCCCGGGTATCTGTTATTCTATATATAAACCACCCCGAACCCCTCGATTAGATTCCAGTCTGTAACTCACTCCCGGGTATCGGTTATTCTATGTATAAACCACCCCGAAAACCTTCGATCAGATTCCAGTCTGTAACTCACTCCCGGGTATCTGTTATTCTATATTTAAACCACCCAAACTCCTCGATTAGTTTCCAGTCTGTAACTCACTCCCGGGTATCTGTTATTCTATATATAAACCATTCCGGACCCCTCGCTTAGATTCCAGTCTGTAACTCACTCCCGGGTATCTGTTATTCTATATATAAACCACCCCGAACCCCTCGATTAGATTCCAGTCTGTAACTCACTCCCGGGTATCTGTTATTCTATATATAACCCCCCCGAACCCCTCGATTAGATTCCAGTCTGTAACTCACTCCCGGATATCTGTTATTCTATATATAAACCACCCCGAACACCTCGATTAGATTCCAGTCTGTAACTTACTCCCGGGTATCTGTTATTCTATATATAAACCCCACCGAACCCCTCGATTAGGTTCCAGTCTGTAACTCACTCCCGGGTATCTGTTATTCTATATATAAACCACCCCGAACCGCTCGATTAGATTCCAGTCTGTAACTCACTCCCGGGTATCTGTTATTCTATTTATAAACCACCCCGAACCCCTCGATTAGATTCCAGTATGTAACTCGCTCCCGGGTATCTGTTATTCTATATATAAACCACCCCCCTGAACCCCTCGATTAGATTCCAGTCTGTAACTCACTCCCGGGTATCTGTTATTCTATATATAAACCACCCCGAACCCCTCGATTAGATTCCAGTCTGTAACTCGCTCCCGGGTATCTGTTATTCTATATATAAACCACCCCGAACCCCTCGATTAGATTCCAGTCTGTAACTCACTCCCGGGTATCTGTTATTCTATATATAAACCCCCTGCGCCCCTCGATTAGATTCCAGTCTGTAACTCACTCCCGGGTATCTGTTATTCTATATATAAACCCCCTGGACCCCTCGATTAGATTGCAGTCTGTAACTCACTCCCGGGTATCTGTTATTCTATATATAAACCCCACCTGAACCCCTCGATTAGATTCCAGTCTGTAACTCACTCCCGGTTATCGTTTATTCTATATATAAACCACCCCGAACCCCTCGATTAGATTCCAGTCTGTAACTCACTCCCGGGTATCTGTAATTCTATATATAAACCACCCCGAACCCCTCGATTAAATTCCAGTCTGTAACTCACTCCCTGGTATCTGTTATTCTATATATAAACCCCCCCGAACCCCTCGATTAGATTCCAGTCTGTAACTCACTCCCGGGTATCTGTTATTCTATATATAAACCACCCCGATCCCCTCGATTAAATTCCAGTCTGTAACTCACTCCCGGGTATCTGTTATTCTATATATAAACCACCCCGAACCCCTCGATTAAATTCCAGTCTGTAACTCACTCCCTGGTATCTGTTATTCTATATATAAACCCCCCCGAACCCCTCGATTAGATTCCAGTCTGTAACTCACTCCCGGGTATCTGTTATTCTATATATAAACCCCCCCGAACCCCTCGATTAGATTCCAGTCTGTAACTCACTCCCGGGTATCTGTTATTCTATATATAAACCCCACCTGAACCCCTCGATTAGATTCCAGTCTGTAACTCACTCCCGGTTATCGTTTATTCTATATATAAACCACCCCGAACCCCTCGATTAGATTCCAGTCTGTAACTCACTCCCGGGTATCTGTTATTCTATATATAAACCACCCCGAACCCCTCGATTAAATTCCAGTCTGTAACTCACTCCCTGGTATCTGTTATTCTATATATAAACCCCCCCGAACCCCTCGATTAGATTCCAGTCTGTAACTCATTCCCGGGTATCTGTTATTCTATATATAAACCATCCCGAACCCCTCGATTAGATTCCAGTCTGTAACTCACTCCCGGGTATCTGTTATTCTATATATAAACCCCCCCCGAACCCCTCGATTAGATTCCAGTCTGTAACTCACTCCCGGGTATCTGTTATTCTATATATAAACCACCCCGAACCCCTCGATTAGATTCCAGTCTGTAACTCATTCCCGGGTATCTGTTATTCTATATATAAACCACCCCGAACCCCTCGATTAAATTCCAGTCTGTAACTCACTCCCGGGTATCTGTTATTCTATATATAAACCACCCTGAACCCTCGATTAGATTCCATTCTGTAACCCACTCCCGGGTATCTGTTATTCTATATATAAACCACCCCGACCCACTCGATTAGATTCCAGTCTGTAACTCACTCCCGGGTATCTGTTATTATATACATAAACCACCCCGAACCCCTCGATTAAATTCCAGTCTGTAACTCACTCCCGGGTATCTGTTATTCTATCTATAAACCATCTCGAACCCCTCGATTAGATTCCAGTCTGTAACTCACTCCTGGGGATCTGTTATTCTATATATAAACCACCCCGATCCCCTCGATTAGATTCCAGTCTGTAACTCACTCCCGGGTATCTGTTATTCTATATATAAACCCCCCGAACCCTTCGATTAGATTCCAGTCTGTAACTCACTCCCGGGTATCTGTTATTCTATATATAAACCCCCCCGAACCCCTCGATTAGATTCCAGTCTGTAACTCACTCCCGGGTATCTGTTATTCTATATATAAACCCCCCCCGAACCCCTCGATTAGATTCCAGTCTGTAACTCACTCCCGGGTATCTGTTATTCTATATATAAACCCCCCCGAACCCCTCGATTAGATTCCAGTCTGTAACTCACTCCCGGGTATCTGTTATTATATATATAAACCATCTCGAACCCCTCGATTAAATTCCAGTCTGTAACTCACTCCCGGGTATCTGTTATTCTATCTATAAACCACCCCGATCCCCTCGATTAGATTCCAGTCTGTAACTCACTCCCGGGTATCTGTTATTCTATATATAAACCCCCCGAACCCTTCGATTAGAGTCCAGTCTGTAACTCACTCCCGGGTATCTGTTATTCTATATATAAACCCCCCCCGAACCCCTCGATTAGATTCCAGTCTGTAACTCACTCCCGGGTATCTTTTATTCTATATATAAACCCCCCCCGAACCCCTCGATTAGATTCCAGTCTGTAACTCACTCCCGGGTATCTGTTATTCTATATATAAACCCCCCCCGAACCCCTCGATTAGATTCCAGTCTGTAACTCACTCCCGGGTATCTGTTATTCTATATATAAACCCCCCGAACCCCTCGATTAAATTCCAGTCTGTAACTCACTCCCGGGTATCTGTTATTCTATATATAAACCACCCCGAACCCCTCGATTAGATTCCAGTCTGTAACTCACTCCCGGGTATCTGTTATTCTATATATAAACCCCCCCGAACCCCTCGATTAGATTCCAGTCTGTAACTCACTCCCGGGTATCTGTTATTCTATATATAAACCACCCCGAACCCCTCGATTAGATTCCAGTCTGTAACTCACTCCCGGGTATCTGTTATTTTATATATAAACCACCCCGAACCCCTCGATTAGATTCCAGTCTGTAACTCACTCCCGGGTATCTGTTATTCTATATATAAACCCCCCCGAACCCCTCGATTAGATTCCAGTCTGCAACTCACTCCCGGGTATCTTTTATTCTATATATAAACCACCCCGAACCCCTCGATTAGATTCCAGTCTGTAACTCACTCCCAGGTATCTGTTATTCTATATATAAACCACCCCGAACCCCTCGATTAGATTCCAGTCTGTAACTCACTCCCGGGTATCTGTTATTCTATATATAAACCACCCCGAACCCCTCGATTAGATTCCAGTCTGTAACTCACTCCCGGGTATCAGTTATTCTATATATAAATCCCCCCCGAACCCCTCGATTAGATTCCAGTCTGCAACTCACTCCCGGGTATCTGTTATTCTATATATAAACCACCCCGAACCCCTCCATTAGATTCCAGTCTGTAACTCACTCCCGGGTATCTGTTATTTTATATATAAACCACCCCGAACCCCTCCATTAGATTCCAGTCTGTAACTCACTCCCGGGTATCAGTTATTCTATATATAAACCCCCCCCGAACCCCTCGATTAGATTCCAGTCTGTTTCTCACTCCCGGGTATCTGTTATTCTATATATAAACCCCCCCGAACCCCTCGATTAGATTCCAGTCTGTTTCTCACTCCCGGGTATCTGTTATTCTATACATAAACCCCCCCGAACCCCTCGATTTCTGTTATTTTTTTGCAAAAATATACTTTATTCATAAAACATTTTCAAGAACATTCCAAACCATTTGAAAATCACCATCGCAAAGGTACAATCAGGTTCACCTTTTACAACGTGTATCATGAGGTGCATCAGTACAAAGAGTGAATATTACAATCATTTTCAGACATTGATTTTGATTTGTACAGCCCGAGGGGTCTATACAGTTCCCAGTCCCTTGGTGCACTGTGACAGGAAGGTCTTAGGCAGTGACCCTTCCCCATTGCGCCTTTGCAGCGTCTGCCCCAAGCTTTAGCGCGACCCTCAGCACGTAGTCCGGGAACTTGCAATGTCCCAGTCTGCAACACCCGGTCGGGGACAACTCCTTGCGCTGGGAGACCCAACACGTTTCGGGCAGACTAGAGAGCGTCTTTCACCGAGTTGATGATCCTCCAGCTGCAGTTGATGTTTATCTCGCTCTGTGTGTCCCGTAGAGCACAGAGTCCTGTGTCACAGAACTGCCCGGGATGAACCTCGACAGCAACCCCTGCGTCTCTCTCTCCAGACCCCCTCGATTCGATCCCAGGCTCTGTGTCCCTCTCAGTGATTCTCAGCCTGTGCCTGTCCCTCTCTCAGTTTTATATCCTCCCTCTTCTCCCTCTCTGCTTGATACCTATCTGCTCTCTCTGTAATCTGTTAATGAATCTCTCACCTCCTTGCTAAAGTGTCTGTACCCTGCTCTTTCATTCCATGTAAATCACCCTCATTTGACCTCCTGCCTGGTGATAATTGCCCAGAGACTCTTGGCTTCCAACCAAATGTCTCATTTGTTTCAGAAGCTGCTTAGCAGAACACGAAGTAAACTCTCCCCGGGGTACAGTTCCCCCACGGGCACTGACTCTCCCCGGGGTATGGGCACCGACTCTCCCCGGGGTACAGTTCCCCCACGGGCACTGACTCTCCCCAGGGTACAGTTCCCCCACGGGCACTGACTCTCCCCAGGGTACAGTTCCCCCACGGGCACCGACTCTCCCCGGGGTACGGGCACCGACTCTCCCCGGGGTCCGGGAACCGACTCTCCCCGGGGTCCGGGAACCGACTCTCCCTGGGGTACGGGCACCGACTCTCCCTGGGGTACGGGCACCGACTCTCCCCGGGGTCCGGGCACCGACTCTCCCCTGGGGTCCGGGCACCGACTCTCCCCGGGGTCCGGGCACCGACTCTCCCCTGGGGTCCGGGCACCGACTCTCCCTGGGGTACAGGCACCGACTCTCCCCAGGCTCCGGACACTGTGGGGCGGTGTTACGTAGAGCAGGATGGTGCCGGGGGAATCGGGGCGGGTTGCTGTGGGATGTTAGGCTCTGTCCCTGTCCACTCCGCTGTCCGAGCTCCGGCCCTGGTCTGATCTCGCAGCCCCTCTGAGACAGAGCAACGTTCCCTGATCCCTGTCGACTGAATCCCGTTGACCCTCAGCAGATCTCATCCCGATTCCATGATTCACTCCTTAAACCGTCACCACCATCCACACCACAGCCTCCAGCTTGTTCTCGGGCACCAGCTCCCACATCAGCCACCCTCCCAAGAAAGCCGTGTGCCCCCCGGCACAATCCGGAACTTTCTGTGCTGCGGTTGAATCGGAGATTTTAGGGACAGGTAACGAAACACTCGGCCAAAGAGGGTCAGTTTTACAGAGCATCTTAAAGGAGCAGAGACAGAGAGAGAGAGACAGAGAGAGAGAGAGAGAGAGACAGACAGAGGGAGACAGACAGAGGGAGACAGACAGAGAGGCTGAGGGAGGGAATCCCAGAGTTTAGGGACCCCCTCCCAGGCAGCTGAAGGCCCGGCCGTCAATGGTGGAGCGATGGGAATCGGGGGATGCTCGAGAGGCCGGAATTGGAGGAGCGCAGAGATCTCGGAGGGTCGGAGGAGGTTACAGAGATAGAGAGGGTTGTAGGGGCTGGAGGAGGTTACAGAGATAGGGAGGGTTGTAGGGGCTGGAGGAGGTTACAGAGATAGGGAGGGGTGTAGGGGGCTGGAGGAGGTTACAGAGATAGGGAGGGGTGTAGGGTCGGAGGAGGTTACAGAGATAGGGAGGGTTGTAGGGGCTGGAGGAGGTTACAGAGATAGGGAGGGGTGTAGGGGCTGGAGGAGGTTACAGAGATAGGGAGGGGTGTAGGGGCTGGAGGAGGTTACAGAGATAGGGAGGGTTGTAGGGGCTGGAGGAGGTTACAGAGATAGGGAGGGGTGTAGGGGCTGGAGGAGGTTACAGAGATAGGGAGGGGTGTAGGGTCGGAGGAGGTTACAGAGATGGGGAGGGTTGTAGGGGCTGGAGGAGGTTACAGAGATAGGGAGGGGTGTAGGGGCTGGAGGAGGTTACAGAGATAGGGAGGGTTGTAGGGGACTGGAGGAGGTTACAGAGATAGGGAGGGTTGTAGGGGCTGGAGGAGGTTACAGAGATAGGGAGGGGTGTAGTGGCTGGAGGAGGTTACAGAGATAGGGAGGGGTGTAGGGGGCTGGAGGAGGTTACAGAGATAGGGAGGGGTGTAGGGTCGGAGGAGGTTACAGAGATAGGGAGGGTTGTAGGGGCTGGAGGAGGTTACAGAGATAGGGAGGGTTGTAGGGGCTGGAGGAGGTTACAGAGATAGGGAGGGGTGTAGGGGCTGGAGGAGGTTACAGAGATAGGGAGGGGTGTAGGGGCTGGAGGAGGTTACAGAGATAGGGAGGGTTGTAGGGGCTGGAGGAGGTTACAGAGATAGGGAGGGGTGTAGGGGCTGGAGGAGGTTACAGAGATAGGGAGGGGTGTAGGGTCGGAGGAGGTTACAGAGATGGGGAGGGTTGTAGGGGCTGGAGGAGGTTACAGAGATAGGGAGGGGTGTAGGGGCTGGAGGAGGTTACAGAGATAGGGAGGGTTGTAGGGGACTGGAGGAGGTTACAGAGATAGGGAGGGTTGTAGGGGCTGGAGGAGGTTACAGAGATAGGGAGGGGTGTAGTGGCTGGAGGAGGTTACAGAGATAGGGAGGGGTGTAGGGGGCTGGAGGAGGTTACAGAGATAGGCAGGGGTGTAGGGTCGGAGGAGGTTACAGAGATAGGGAGGGTTGTAGGGGCTGGAGGAGGTTACAGAGATAGGGAGGGGTGTAGGGGCTGGAGGAGGTTACAGAGATAGGGAGGGGTGTAGGGGCTGGAGGAGGTTACAGAGATAGGGAGGGTTGTAGGGGCTGGAGGAGGTTACAGAGATAGGGAGGGGTGTAGGGGCTGGAGGAGGTTACAGAGATAGGGAGGGGTGTAGGGGCTGGAGGAGGTTACAGAGATAGGGAGGGGTGTAGGGGACTGGAGGAGGTTACAGAGATAGGGAGGGGTGTAGGGGCTGGAGGAGGTTACAGAGATAGGGAGGGGTGTAGGGGCTGGAGGAGGTTACAGAGATAGGGAGGGGTGTAGGGGCTGGAGGAGGTTACAGAGGTAGGGAGGGTTGTAGGGGGCTGGAGGAGGTTACAGAGATAGGGAGGGGTGTAGGGGCTGGAGGAGGTTACAGAGATAGGGAGGGTTGTAGGGGCTGGGGGAGGTTACAGAGATAGGGAGGGTTGTAGGGACTGGAGGAGGTTACAGAGATCGGGAGGGTTATAGGGGCTGGAGCGGGGAGAGGGATGGGGGTCGGGAGCTCGGGTTCGGAGTCCGGAGCGGGGAGAGTGATGGGAGTGAGGAGCTCGGGATTGGAGTCCGGAGCGGGGAGAGGGATGGGGGTCGGGAGCTCGGGATCGGAGTCCGGAGCGGGGAGAGGGATGGGGGTCGGGAGCTCGGGATCGGAGTCCGGAGCGGGGAGAGGGATGGGGGTCAGGAGCTCGGGTTCGGAGTCTGGAGCGGGGAGAGGGATGGGGGTCGGGATCGGAGTCTGGAGCGGGGAGAGGGATGGGGGTCGGGAGCTCGGGATCGGAGTCCGGAGCGGGGAGAGGGATGGGGGTCAGGAGCTCGGGTTCGGAGTCTGGAGCGGGGAGAGGGATGGGGGTCGGGATCGGAGTCTGGAGCGGGGAGAGGGATGGGGGTCGGGATCGGAGTCCGGAGCGGGGAGAGGGATGGGGGTCTGGAGCTCGGGATCGGAGTCCGGAGCGGGGAGAGGGATGGGGGTCAGGAGCTCGGGTTCGGAGTCTGGAGCGGGGAGAGGGATGGGGGTCGGGATCGGAGTCTGGAGCGGGGAGAGGGATGGGGGTCTGGAGCTCGGGATCGGAGTCCGGAGCGGGGAGAGGGATGGGGGTCAGGAGCTCGGGTTCGGAGTCTGGAGCGGGGAGAGGGATGGGAGTCGGGATCGGAGTCTGGAGCGGGAGAGGGATGGGGGTCGGGATCGGAGTCTGGAGCGGGGAGAGGGATGGGGGTCAGGAGCTCGGGATTGGAGTCTGGAGCGGGAGAGGGATGGGGGTCGGGATCAGAGTCTGGAGCGGGAGAGGGATGGGGGTCAGGAGCTCGGGATCGGAGTCCGGAGCGGGAGACGGATGGGGGTCAGGAGCTCGGGATCGGTGTCCGGAGCGGGGAGAGGGATGGGGGTCTGGAGCTCGGGATCGGAGTCCGGAGCGGGGAGAGGGATGGGTGTTGGGAGCTCGGGATCGCAGTCTGGAGCGGGAGGGGGATGGGGGTCGGGAGCCCGGGATCGGAGTCTGGAGCGGGAGAGGGATGGGGATTGGGATCGGAGTCGGGAGCGGGGAGAGGGATGGGGGATCGGGAGCTCGGGATCGGAGTCCGGAGCGTGGAGAGGGATAGGGTTCGGGAGCTCGGGATCGGAGTCGGGAGCGGGGAGAGGGATGGGGGATCGGGAGCTCGGGATCGGAGTCCGGAGCGGGGAGAGGGATGGGGGTCGGGAGCTCGGGATCGGAGTCCGGAGCGGGGAGAGGGATGGGGGTCGGGAGCTCGGGATCGGAGTCCGGAGCGGGGAGAGGGATGGGGGTCAGGAGCTCGGGATCGGAGTCCGGAGCGGGGAGAGGGATGGGGGTCAGGAGCTCGGGTTCGGAGTCTGGAGCGGGGAGAGGGATGGGGGTCGGGATCGGAGTCTGGAGCGGGGAGAGAGATGGGGGTCGGGATCGGAGTCTGGAGCGGGGAAAGGGATCGGGGTCTGGAGCTCGGGATCGGAGTCTGGAGCGGGGAGAGGGATGGGAGTCGGGATCGGAGTCTGGAGCGGGAGAGGGATGGGGGTCGGGATCGGAGTCTGGAGCGGGGAGAGGGATGGGGGTCAGGAGCTCGGGATTGGAGTCTGGAGCGGGAGAGGGATGGGGGTCAGGAGCTCGGGATCGGAGTCCGGAGCGGGAGACGGATGGGGGTCAGGAGCTCGGGATCGGTGTCCGGAGCGGGGAGAGGGATGGGGGTCTGGAGCTCGGGATCGGAGTCCGGAGCGGGGAGGGGGATGGGTGTTGGGAGCTCGGGATCGCAGTCTGGAGCGGGAGGGGGATGGGGGTCGGGAGCCCGGGATCGGAGTCTGGAGCGGGAGAGGGATGGGGATTGGGATCGGAGTCCGGAGCGGGGAGAGGGATGGGTGTTGGGAGCTCGGGATCGGAGTCCGGAGCGGGGAGAGGGATAGGGGTCGGGAGCTCGGGATCGGTGTCCGGAGCGGGGAGAGGGATGGGGGTCGGGAGCTCGGGATCGGAGTCCGGAGCGGGGAGAGGGATGGGGGTCGGGAGCTCGGGATCGGAGTCCGGAGCGGGGAGAGGGATGGGGGTCGGGAGCTCGGGATCGGTGTCCGGAGCGGGGAGAGGGATGGGGGTCGGGAGCTCGGGATCGGAGTCCGGAGCGGGGAGAGGGATGGGGGTCGGGAGCTCGGGATCGGAGTCTGGAGCAGGAGAGGGATGGGGGTCGGGAGCCTGGGATCGGAGTCCGGAGCGGGGAGAGGGATGGGGGTCGGGAGCTCGGGATCGGAGTCCGGAGCGGGGAGAGGGATGGGGGTCGGGAGCTCGGGATCGGAGTCCGGAGCGGGGAGAGGGATGGGGGTCGGGAGCTCGGGATCGGAGTCCGGAGCGGGGAGAGGGATGAGGGTCGGGATCCAGAGGTGCTGGTGAGGGAGGGGCAAAGCCATCGCTCCTGGTTTTCTGGCTCCGATTAGATGGATACGAATGGAGCGGGGATGGAGTTTCCCCCACCCAGACAGAGGGCAGTGGAGAGGGGCCGGAGGAGGATGGTGTGGTCCAGCTGTATCGGTGTCCCTCTCCCTCTCTCTGGGAGTGTGCAGCTGACCAGTTGTTTTGGTGTCAGTTTTCAAAGTGAACAGACTGTGACACATTCCACACAAACTCAAGCCAAGGCTTTTAAAATGGAGGGAGGTCGTAATCATGGACAGGGGGGCAGAGAAACATTTGACACTCGAGAGTGTGGGACAGGATATAGTGACACCTCGAGATCAGGGAGAGACTCCCCATGGGAACAACACCTTCAACAGCAGCAGCTGGGGAGCAAGATGTAACCCCGGCTGGATCAGAGAGAGAGACAGAGACAGAGAGAGACAGAGAGAGAGAGACACAGAGACAGAGAGAGAGAGACACAGAGAGAGAGAGAGAGACAGAGACAGAGAGAGAGAGACACAGAGAGAGAGAGAGAGACAGAGACAGAGAGAGAGAGACAGAGACAGAGAGAGAGACAGAGAGAGAGAGAGAGACAGAGAGAGAGAGAGAGACAGAGTTAGAGACAGAGAGAGAGACAGAGAGAGAGAGAGAGACAGAGAGACAAAGAGAGAGAGACAGAGAGAGTGAGAGAGACAGAGTGAGAGAGACAGAGTGA
>NW_027598641.1:30000-39614 GCF_964194155.1 Cetorhinus maximus
CTCCTCCACCCTGGGACCTCCTCCTCCACCTTGGGACCTCCTCCTGCACCCTGGGACCTCCTCCTCCACCCTGGGCCCTCCTCCTCCACCCTGGGACCTCCTCCTCCTCCACCCTGGGACCTCCTCCTCCTCCACCCTGGGCCCCCCTCCTCCACCCAGGGACCTCCTCCTGCACCCTGGGACCTCCTCCTGCACCCCGGGACCTCCTCCTCCACCCTGGGCCCTCCTCCTCCACCCCAGGACCTCCTCCTCCACCCTGGGCCCTCCTCCTCCTCCACCCAGGGACCTCCTCCTCCACCCTGGACCCTCCTCCTGCACCCCGGGACCTCCTCCTCCACCCTGGGCCCTCCTCCTCCACCCTGGACCCTCCTCCTGCACCCCGGGACCTCCTCCTCCACCCTGGGCCCTCCTCCTCCACCCCAGGACCTCCTCCTCCACCCTGGGCCCTCCTCCTCCTCCACCCTGGGACCTCCTCCTCCTCCTCCCTGGGACCTCCTCCACCTTGGGCCCTCCTCCTCCTCCATCCTGGGCCCTCCTCCCCCACCCTGGAACCTCCTCCTCCACCCTGGGCCCTCCTCCTCCTCCACCCTGGGACCTCCTCCTCCTCCACCCTGGGACCTCCTCCTCCTCCACCCTGGGACCCCTTCCTCCACCCTGAGCCCTCCTCCTCCACCCTGGGACCTCCTCCTCCACCCTGGGACCTCCTGCTCCTGCACCCTGGGACCTCCTCCTGCACCCTGGGACCTCCTCCTCCACCCTGGGACCTCCTCCTCCACCCTGGGACCTCCTCCTCCACCCTGGGACCTCCTCCTCCACCCTGGGCCCTCCTCCTCCACCCTGGGCCCTCCTCCTCCTCCACCCTGGGACCTCCTCCTCCACCTTGGGACCTCCTCCTGCACCCTGGGACCTCCTCCTGCACCCTGGGACCTCCTCCTCCACCCTGGGCCCTCTTCCTCCACCCTGGGACCTCCTCCTCCTCCACCCTGGGCCCCCCTCCTCCACCCAGGGACCTCCTCCTCCACCCTGGACCCTCCTCCTGCACCCCGGGACCTCCTCCTCCACCCCGGGCCCTCCTCCTCCACCCCAGGACCTCCTCCTCCACCCTGGGCCCTCCTCCTCCACCCCGGGACCTCCTCCTCCACCCTGGGACCTCCTCCTCCACCCTGGGCCCTCCTGCACCCTGGGACCACGGCCTTTCTCACGGTCTCACCTTGTGTAAAGCAGGTTGGATGGTTCCTCTTGGTTCCTCAGGGGTTTGAGCTGTAACACAACAAAATCAAAACGCTGCTGACGTCAACAACAAAAAAACCTGTCTTTCCAGAATGGCTGAAACCTCTTCAGAAACATCTCAACTAGACAAACGAGATTGGAAACCGAGCTAAAATCAAACAAAGAACCACTTGAGGTGGATTTCAGAGAGAGGAGACTCGGTCAAAGAGGTCGGATTAAAGAGCGTCTAAAGGGGGTGGAGAAAGAGAGGCAGAGACAGAGAGAGAGGAAAGTGATAGAGAGAGAGAGACAGAGGGAAAGAGAGAGAGAGGGAGAAACAGTCAAGGAGAGAGACAGAGACAGAGAGAGAGTGAGAAACAGAGGAGGAGAGAGAGAGGGAGAGACAGAGAAAGAGGGGGAGAGAGACAGAGGGAGAGACACGGAGAGAGAGTTTTGCGAGGGAATCCCAGAGCTCAGGGTTTCATGTAGCGGCCGGAGGAGGTTACAGAGATAGGGAGGGGTGTAGGGGGCTGGAGGAGGTTACAGAGATAGGGAGGGGTGTAGGGGCTGGAGGAGGTTACAGAGATAGGGAGGGGTTGTAGGGGCTGGAGGAAGTTACAGAGATAGGGAGGGGGTGTAGGGGGCTGGAGGAGGTTCCAGAGATAGGGAGGGTTGTAGGGGCTGGAGGAGGTTACAGAGATAGGGAGGGGTGTAGGGGCTGGAGGAGGTTACAGAGATAGGGAGGGGTGTAGGGGGCTGGAGGAGGTTACAGAGATAGGGAGGGGGTGTAGGTGCTGGAGGAGGTTACAGAGATAGGGAGGGGGTGTAGGGGCTGGAGGAGGTTACAGAGATAGGGAGGGGTGTAGGGGCTGGAGGAGGTTACAGAGATATGGAGGGGTGTCGGGGCTGGAGGAGGTTACAGAGATAGGGAGGGGTGTAGGGGGCTGGAGGAGGTTACAGAGATAGGGAGGGGTGTAGAGGCTGGAGGAGGTTACAGAGATAGGGAGGGTTGTAGGGGCTGGAGGAGGTTACAGAGATAGGGAGGGGTGTAGGGGCTGGAGGAGGTTACAGAGATAGGGAGGGGTGTAGGGGCTGGAGGAGGTTACAGAGATAGGGAGGGGTGTAGGGGCTGGAGGAGGTTACAGAGATAGGGAGGGGTGTAGGGGCTGGAGGAGGTTACAGAGATAGGGAGGGGTGTAGGGGCTGGAGGAGGTCCGCCCATTTCTCCAGCCTGTCTGTGTCCTTTTGAGGTTCTGCACTCTCCTCCTCACAGTTTGCAAAGCTTCGAAGTTTCGTATCACCCACAGATGTTGAAATTGTCCCCTGTCCACTTGTGCGCCCTGAGTTAATATACTGTCTGTACGAATGTGGATCACTCACCTGTTGGGTGGTTCCAGAAGGTTCCTGTTCTCGCTTGTCAGTCTGAAAGCAATGGAAATACAATCAGGACTTTGCAGGGTTGATGGGGCCAGAGGCATGGAGCCTGGATGAGTGCGGCTCCCACAACACTCAAGAAGCTCGACACCGTCCAGGACAAAGCAGCCCCCGCTCGAACGGCACCCCATCCACAAACATTCACTCCCTCCACCACCGACGCACAGGGGCAGCAGTGCGTGTACCATCTACAAGATGCACTGAAGCAACTCACCAAGGCTCCTTCGACAGCGCCGCCCAAACCCACCACCTCTACCGTCTAGAAGGACGAGGGCAGCAGACACATGGGGAACACCACCACCTGGAAGTTCCCCTCCGAGCCCCTCACCCATCCCGACTTGGGAATATAGGTGCCGCATTGTCGGAGGGTCAGTGCTGAGGGAGCGCTGCACTGTCGGAGGGTCAGCGCTGAGGGAGCGCCGCACTGTCGGAGGGTCAGTGCTGAGGGAGCGCCGCACTGTCGGAGGGTCAGTGCTGAGGGTGCGCCGCACTGTCGGAGGGTCAGTGCTGAGGGAGCGCCGCACTGTCGGAGGGTCAGTGCTGAGGGAGCGCCGCACTGTCGGAGGGTCAGTGCTGAGGGAGCGCCGCACTGTCGGAGGGTCAGTGCTGAGGGAGCGCCGCACTGTCGGAGGGTCAGTGCTGAGGGAGCGCCGCACTGTCGGAGGGTCAGCGCTAAAGGAGCGCCGCACTGTCAGAGGGTCAGTGCCGAGGGAGCGCCGCACTGTCGGAGGGTCAGCGCTGAGGGAGCGCCGCACTGTCGGAGGGTCAGCGCTGAGGGAGCGCCGCACTGTCGGAGGGTCAGTGCTGAGGGAGCGCCGCACTGTCGGAGGGTCAGTGCTGAGGGAGCGCCGCACTGTCGGAGGGTCAGTGCTGAGGGAGAGCCGCACTGTCGGAGGGTCAGTGCTGAGGGAGCGCCGCACTGTCGGAGGGTCAGTGCTGAGGGAGCGCCGCACTGTCGGAGGGTCAGTGCTGAGGGAGGTTGCTGTGCCCCAGCCTGCGGCTCTGTCCCAGTCAGCACGCTTCAGCACGGACATCATGGGCTGTGGGCAGCCACTTCCTGAGGTTGGGACAGGTGCTAGACAAATGCAAGTCTCTCTGCCGGTGTTGCAAAGCGTGCAGCAGCCACTGAAGTGACCAGTGAAGTGCAGTCGCTGAGGGTCAGTGGGTTGTCCGGTCCACAGCAAGCTCCCACAGAGGGCACTGAGAAGGGGGGCGACCTCTCACACCACCCCGTGCCCAACCCGCGGTTAGTGCACTGGGATACTCACAGCTCTCTGGGAAAGGGCAAACCAACGCACGGCACACAGAACAGACAGCAGCAAGAGAACGCTCAGCATCGCGACAGTCACCATCGCTCCGGTGGACAGAGGAGACAGACACCGGGTCACTGCAGAGACACAAACACATTGTTACACTCTCAGAATCACAGTCAGGGTAGTGTAGAGGGAGCTCTGTATTGTACCTGTCCCTGGGAGTGCTCGATGCTGACACTGGGTATAAAGTGGGGAGGGGGTTACACTGTCGGGGTAGTGTAGAGGGAGCTCTGTATTGTACCTGTCCCTGGGAGTGCTCGATGCTGACACTGGGTATAAAGTGGGGAGGGGGTTACACTGTCGGGGTAGTGTAGAGGGAGCTCTGTATTGTACCTGTCCCTGGGAGTGCTCGATGCTGACACTGGGTATAAAGTGGGGAGGGGGTTACACTGTCGGGGTAGTGTAGAGGGAGCTCTGTATTGTACCTGTCCCTGGGAGTGCTCGATGCTGACACTGGGTATAAAGTGGGGAGGGGGTTACACTGTCGGGGTAGTGTAGAGGGAGCTCTGTATTGTACCTGTCCCTGGGAGTGCTCGATGCTGACACTGGGTATAAAGTGGGGAGGGGGTTACACTGTCAGGGTAGTGTAGAGGGAGCTCTGTATTGTACCTGTCCCTGGGAGTGCTCGATGCTGACACTGGGTATAAAGTGGGGAGGGGGTTACACTGTCGGGGTAGTGTAGAGGGAGCTCTGTATTGTACCTGTCCCTGGGAGTGCTCGATGCTGACACTGGGTGGAAAGGGCTCAGTCTCGGGGTAGTTACCTGGCAGTGTTGTGCTGATGTTGTGGTCCGGGGTGAGCAGAGGGTTGGAGACTGAGCAAGTGTAGGTTCGAATCGAGGGGCTGGATATATTAAGCTGGCTGTGCATCTGGATGAGTCCGTCTCCCCTGGTGAGGCTGGTGGTTTCAGACTGGGCTGTGCGATCCTCTCCCTGGTCGTTGTACCAGTGGATGTGCGCCAGAGGGTATCCTCCCCTCACGGTGCAGGTCAGGTGGTGAAGGGCGGTGTCATTCGGAGAGCAGACTGTGGACAGGCTGATCAGCGGCTGAGAGTATCGAGCTGGAACAAAGACAGGACAGTGAACTCAGCGGCTGTGGGAGAGTCTGTACCCGTACCCCGGGGAGAGTCGGTACCCCGGGGAGAGTCGGTGCCCGGACCCCGGGGTGAGTCGGTGCCCGTACCCCGGGGAGAGTCTGTACCCGTACCCCGGGGAGAGTCGGTGCCCGTACCCCGGGGGAGAGTCGGTGCCCGGACCCCGGGGAGAGTCGGTGCCCGTACCCCGGGGAGAGTCGGTGCCCGGACCCCGGGGAGAGTCGGTGCCCGTACCCCGGGGGAGAGTCGGTGCCCGTACCCCGGGGGAGAGTCGGTGCCCGTACCCCGGGGGAGAGTCGGTGCCTCTGGTACTGACCTGCGACCTGTAGATGCGTGTACGCGTTGCGGTAATTATTAGTTCCTGGCTGGGTGCGGACGAAAGCTTGGTACTTCCCAGCGTCGGTGGTCCTGACCTCCCTGAGGAGCAGGGCACAGCTCCCGGGCGCGGCGCCGGAGTGAAGCGACCGGGTGCGGTTCACAAACTCCACGTCCACCTTGTCCCACCGCTCCCGGTTGTGGTAGAAGCTGTAGACGGTGTCCTCCCTCCCCGAGGAGCTCAGTCTGATCCAGTGAAGAACAAAATCTTCGGCGGAGTAATGAGCTGGGGCGAAGGTGCAGTTCAGGAGGGCGTCCTCCCCGTGTAACGCCAGTGAGGCCGAGGGGACGAACACGTCCAGTCCGTCTGAAGCAAGAACAGGCAGAGGTTTACAGCAGGAGGGAGGCCATTCAGCCCCTTGTACCTCCTCTCCCCTTAATCCAGCCTGTGGCTGATCTTCTCCCTCAACTCCACCTTCCCGCACTCTCCCCATGTCCCCTCGCTCCCCAAAAATCCCTCGATCTCCCGGTCTGGAACCTACTCGATGTCGGAGCACCCACCGCTCTCTGGGGTAGGAGAATTCCAAAGATTCACAACCCTCCCCGAGTGAAGACATTTCTCCTTCATCTCAGCCCCAAACGGCCAACCCCTTCTCCTGAGACTGGGACCCCCCGTGTTCTAGACTCTCCGGCCTGGAGAGGTGGGGGGAAACAGCCTCTCAGCATCGACCCTGTCAAATCCTCTTCAGAATTTTCTACCTTTCAGTGAGATGACCTCTCATTCTTCGAAACTCCAGGGAATAGAGACCCATTCTCCTCAATCTCTCCTCCTGGGACAATCCCTCTCATCCCAGGGACCAGTCCTAGTGAACCTTCGTTACTCTCCCTCTAGGGCAGGGATGTCCTTCCTCAGGTAAGGGGACCAAAACTGGACCCAGAGCTCCGGGTGTGGTCTCACCAACGCCCTGTATCATTGTAGGAAGATCCCTTCACTCTGAAACTCCAATCCCTTTGTAATGAAGACTCACAGACCATTTCCCTTCCTCATTACTTGCTGTACGTACAGGTTAACTTTGTGATTCATGTACAAGGACAGCCAGGTCCCTCTGAGTGTAAACATTTCCCAGTCTCTCTCTCTTCAAAAAATAATCATCTTTTCCAATCTTACAACCAAAGTGAATAACTTTGCTCTTCCCCACTTTATACTCCATCGGCCATGTACTCACCCACTCCCCCAGCCTCTTTACATCCTCCCCGCAACTTACCCCCGACCCAAATTTGGGAACGTTACTGTCCTTATTTTTATCCAAGTCATGAATAGAGATTCATTCCGGGGGACGGGAGTGATTGACAGGATATATCTCTGCTCCTGTCACCGCCCCCCCTCGGGCACCGACTCTCCCCGGGGTACGGGCACCGACCCTCCCAAGCCCCCTCTCGAGCCCTGCGCTCCATCATTACCTGCGGCGAGGGAGCGAGCGAGGAGGAAGGCCTGGATGAAGGCGGCGAGTGAGGCGATGGCGGAGTCTGGATCGAGAGAAGGAGAAACACAGACTGTTACCCCCCCAGCAGTCACAACGTCCAGGCAAAGTCCCAGCGAACACCCATCTCCCAACTGCAAATGCGTCCCACCCCATCGTCTTGGTCTGACAGGCACCCTCTGCCCTCCCCCACCCCCCCCACCCTCCCCATGCATTGAAGATATTCGACTGCAGAGCCATCACCTTTGTGCCCCACCGCTCAGTCCGAACCTGTACGCTTTGTTTCTGCGTGTGTGAGGGTGTGTGTGTGTCAGTGTGTGTCTGTCCGTGTGTGTGTGTCTGCGTGTGTGTGTGTGTGTGTGTGTATGTGTTTGTGTGTCTGTCCGTGTGAGTGAGTGTGTTTGTATCTGTCTGCGTGTGTCTGCATGTGTGTGTGCGCATCTGTGTGTGTGTTTGTGAGTCTGTATGTGACTGTGTGTGTGTGTCTGTGTGCATCTGTGTGTGTGTTTGTGAGTCTGTATGTGACTGCGTGTGTGTGTGTCTGTGTGTATGTGTTTCTCTATCTGTCCGTGTGAGTGTGTGTGTGTCTGCGTGTGTGTCTGTGTGCGTATGTGTGAGTGTGTGTGGCGTGCATGAGTCTATGTGTGAGTGTCTGTGTGCGCGTGTGTGTCTGTGTGTGCGTGTGTCTGTGTCTCTGTGCGTGTGTGCCTGTGTCTATTTCTGTGTGCGTGTGTGTGTCTCTGTGCGTGTGTGCCTGTGTCTCTGTGCGTGTGTGTGTGTGTCTCTGTGCCTGTGTCTGTGTGCATATGTGTGTCTGTGTCTCTGTGCGTGTGTGCCTGTGTCTCTGTGCGTGTGTGTCTGTGTGTCTCTGTGCCTGTGTCTGTGTGCATATGTGTGTCTGTGTCTCTGTGCGTGTGTGCCTGTGTCTCTGTGCGTGTGTGTCTGTGTGTCTCTGTGCCTGTGTCTGTGTGCGTATGTGTGCCTGTGTCTCTGTGCGTGTGTGTCTGTGCGTGTGTGTGTGTCTCTGAGCCTGTGTCTGTGTCTCTGTGCGTGTGTGCCTGTGCCTGTGTCTATGTCTGCGTGTGTGTGTGTGTGAGTGTACCGGCGGGCTGGGCCTGTGGAGGAACTCGCTGGTGTCCCACACTGGGTGAGGATATCCGAATGGGGTTTGGGGGTCCTCCTGTACCCAGTCTGGGGGTCGGCGCCAAAGAAGAGACAGGCGCTCCTGCACATCAGCCGAGCAGGAGTCAAAGCCGAGGAGATGGAGGGAGGACTGAGAGTGACCGAGGGAGCTGGGGAGGTAGGCGGCGGTCAGAGGGGAGGCTTGGTGGGTCGACGGGCACTTACCTGGCATGGTGGCTGGCCGGGAGTGGGTCCTGCTGCCTTGGCTCTCCGTGAGGTGTGTGAGTGGGTGAAGAGTGAGGTTTCTGTGCCGAGAGGATATTAATGCCGACCAGTTCCTGCATTCCTGCAGTATGGCCACAAACCGGTTGTGTGACATTCCACCTGGGGAACCAGCACAACCTGCCCATCAGGAGCCGGAGTGACTGGAAATGACGGAGGGGGTGGGCTGGGGGCGTGGGAACCGACAACTGGGCCCTGGCGAGGCAAGGGCTGGGATCTTCCTCTGTAACCCCGACACCTTCCCACACCCCGGGATCTTCCTCTGTAACCCCGACACCTTCCCCCACCCCGGGATCTTCCTCTGTAACCCCGACACCTTCCCCTCACCCCGGGATCTTCCTCTGTAACCCCGACACCTTCCCCCACCCCGGGATCTTCCTCTGTAACCCCGACACCTTCCCCTCACCCCGGGATCTTCCTCTGTAACCCCGACACCTTCCCCCACCCCGGGATCTTCCTCTGTAACCCCGACACCTTCCCCTCACCCCGGGATCTTCCTCTGTAACCCCGACACCTTCCCCCACCCCGGGATCTTCCTCTGTAACCCCGACACCTTCCCCTCACCCCGGGATCTTCCTCTGTAACCCCGACACCTTCCCCTCACCCCGGGATCTTCCTCTGTAACCCCGACACCTTCCCCCACCCCGGGATCTTCCTCTGTAACCCCGACACCTTCCCCCACCCCGGGATCTTCCTCTGTAACCCCGACACCTTCCACCCCGGGATCTTCCTCTGTAACCCCAACACCTTCCCCCACCCCGGGATCTTCCTCTGTAACCCCAACACCTTCCCCCACCCCCTGGATCTTCCTCTGTTACCCCCCGTTGCCATGGAGCTCGTCCCCCTCCTCCCCCCGTTGCCATGGAGCTCGTCCCCCTCCTCCCCCCGTTGCCATGGAGCTCGTCCCCCTCCTCCCCCCGTTGCCATGGAGCTCGTCCCCCTCCCCCCCCCGTTGCCATGGAGCTCGTCCCCCTCCCCCCCCCCGTTGCCATGGAGCTCGTCCCCCTCCCCACCCGTTGCCATGGAGCTGCTTCTCCTCCTCCCCCGTTGCCATGGAGCTGCTCCTCCTCCCCCGTTGCCATGGAGCTGCTCCTCCTCCCCCGTTGCCATGGAGCTGCTTCTCCTCCTCCCCCGTTGCCATGGAGCTGCTTCTCCTCCTCCCCCCGTCGCCATGGAGCTGCTGCTCCTCCTCCCCCCGTCGCCATGGAGCTGCTGCTCCTCCTCCCCCGTTGCCATGGAGCTGCTCCTCCTCCTCCCCCCGTCGCCATGGAGCTGCTCCTCCTCCCCCGTTGCCATGGAGCTGCTCCTCCTCCCCCGTTGCCATGGAGCTGCTTCTCCTCCTCCCCCGTCGCCATGGAGCTGCTT
>NW_027598642.1:10000-27500 GCF_964194155.1 Cetorhinus maximus
GAGTAGCTCTCGGAAGGGGTGGGAGGTTGGATTTGAGTCGGTGCTGGCGGAAGGGCTGGATTTCAAGGGCTTGGCCGGCTGGCCGGTGGTTGTCGGAAGCGGTGGGCATGAAGGGATTGTCGGCTTGTAAGGCACGGGCTTAGCGAGGGCGTGGTAGGCCTCGGGAGGAAGCGGGGTGAATGAGGCCGCGGTGGCCGCACCGGGCGTCGCCATTGCCGGCTGCGCAGAGTGGATTGGGGTCGGTGTTGAGTGAGGGGCATTTTCCTTCTGGAAGGTAAGGGCCCGGAGGAGGCTAGTGGTTGGTGCGGTTGTAAGAGTGTGCCGGCGGGTGAAGGGTTGCGAAGGCGGCGCATTTGTAGCCTGCATGGTGAGTGTTCGTGTTGGGGTCGGGGTTGGGGGTCGGTGACGGGGAGAAGGTGAGGGAATAGGGTTAGTGTTGGGGTCGGGGACGGGCAAAGGGTTAGGGTAAGGTTAAAGGGTAGGGTTAGGGTTAGGGTTAGAGTTAGGGCGAGTGTTAGGGTTAGGGTTACGTTTAAGTGCAGGGTTTAGAGCGTGTGTTAGGGCCAGGGTTAGGGTTCGGCGAAGGGTAAGGTAGGCAAAGTGCAGAAGGTGAAATGGTTAACCAGTTAGCAGGCAGGGCAGCCGGCCGGCAATGAGAGCGGCCCGCCCGGTGATAAGGGTGCAGTTAGGTGGCGACCAGCCCAGCAGCTCCAGGGGCTAAGTACGGGTGGGTAAACGGTTAACCAGTTAGCAGGCAGGGCAGCCGGCCGGTAATTAGAGCCGACCTCCCGGCCATACGGGTGCAGTTAGGTGCCGACCAGCCCAGCAGCTCCAGGGGCTAAGTACGTGTGGGTAAATGGTTAACCAGTTAGCAGGCAGGGCAGCCGGCCGGTAATTGGAGCCGCCCGCCCGGCCATCGGGCTGCAGTTAGGTGCCGACCAGCCCAGCAGCTCCAGGGGCGAAGTGCATGTGGGTAAATGATTAACCAGTTAGCAGGCAGGGCAACCGGCCGGTAATTATAGCCGACCTCCCGGCCATACGGGTGCAGTTAGGTGCCGAACAGCCCAGCAGCTCCAGGGGCTAAGTACATGTGGGTAAATGGTTAACCAGTTAGCAGGCAGGGAAGCCGGCCGGTAATTGAGGCCGCCCGCCGGGCCATAGGGCTGCAGTTAGGTGCCGACCAGCCCAGCAGCTCCTGGGGCTACGTACATGTGGGTAAATGGTTAACCAGTTAGCAGGCAGGGCAGCCGGCCGGTAATTGGAGCCGCCCGCCCGGCCATAGGGCTGCAGTTAGGTGCCGACCAGCCCAGCGGCTCCAGGGGCGAAGTGCATGTGGGTAAATGATTAACCAGTTAGCAGGCAGGGCAACCGGCCGGTAATTAGAGCCGACCTCCCGGCCATACGGGTGCAGTTAGGTGCCGACCAGCCCAGCAGCTCCAGGGGCTAAGTACGTGTGGGTAAATGGTTAACCAGTGAGCAGGCAGGGCAGCCGGCCGGTAATTGGAGTCGACTGCCCGGCCATAGGGCTGCAGTTAGGTGCCGACCGGCCCAGCGGCTCCAGGGGCGAAGTGCATGTGGGTAAATGATTAACCAGTTAGCAGGCAGGGCAACCGGCCGGTAATTAGAGCCGACCTCCCGGCCATACGGGTGCAGTTAGGTGCCGACCAGCCCAGCAGCTCCAGGGGCTAAGTACGTGCGGGTAAATGGTTAACCAGTTAGCAGGCAGGGCAGCCGGCCGGTAATTGAGGCCGCCCGCCCGGCCATAGGGCTGCAGTTAGGTGCCGACCAGCCCAGCAGCTCCTGGGGCTAAGTACATGTGGGTAAAGGATTAACCAGTTAGCAGGCAGGGCAGCCGGCCGGTAATTGGAGCCGCCCGCCCGCTCATCAGGGTGCAGTTAGGTGCAGAACAGCCCAGCAGCTCCAGGGGCTAAGTACATGTGGGTAAATGGTGAACCAGTTAGCAGGCAGGGCAGCCGGCCGGTAAATAGAGCCACCCGCCCGGTGATAAGGGTGCAGTTAGGTGCCGACAGGCCCAGCAGCTCCAGGGGCTAAGTACATGTGGGTAAATGGTTAACCAGTCAGCAGGCAGAGCAGCCGGCCGGCAATTAGAGCCGCCCGCCCGCTAATCAGGGTGCAGATAGGTGCAGAACAGCCCATCATTTTCCAGGGGCTAAGTACATTTGGGTAAATGGTTAACCAGTTAGCAGGCAGGGCAGCCGGCCGGCCGGTAATTAGAGCCGCCCGCCCGGTGATAAGGGTGCAGTTAGGTGCCGGCCAGCCCAGCAGCTCCAGGGGCTAAGTACATGTGGGTAAATGGTGAACCAGTTAGCAGGCAGGGCAGCCGGCCGGCCGGTAATTAGAGCCGCCCGCCCGGTGATAAGGGTGCAGTTAGGTGCCGGCCAGCCCAGCAGCTCCAGGGGCTAAGTACATGCGGGTAAATGGTTAACCAGTTAGCAGGCAGGGCAGCCGGCCGGCAATTAGAGCCGCCCGCCCGCTAATCAGGGTGCAGTTCGGTGCAGAACAGCCCATCAGCTCCAGGGGCTAAGTACATGTGGGTAAATGGTTAACCAGTTAGCAGGCAGGGCAGCCGGCCGGTAATTGAGGCCGCCCGCCCGGCCATAGGGCTGCAGTTAGGTGCCGACCAGCCCAGCAGCTCCTGGGGCTAAGTACATGTGGGTAAAGGATTAACCAGTTAGCAGGCAGGGCAGCCGGCCGGTAATTGGAGCCGCCCGCCCGCTCATCAGGGTGCAGTTAGGTGCAGAACAGCCCATCAGCTCCAGGGGCTAAGTACATGTGGGTAAATGGTTAACCAGTTAGCAGGCAGGGCAGCCGGCCGGTAATTGAGGCCGCCCGCCCGCTAATAAGGGTGCAGTTATGTGCAGGACAGCCCATCAGTTTCCAGGGGCTAAGTACATGTGGGTAAATGGTTAACCAGTTAGCAGGCAGCGCAGCCGGCCGGTAATTACAGCCGGCCGCCTGTCCGCCCACTAATCAGGGTGCAGTTAGGTGCAGGACAGCCCGTCAGTTTCCAGGGGCTAAGTACATGTGGGTAAATGGTTAACCAGTCAGCAAGGCAGGGCAGCCGGCCGGCCGGTAATTAGAGCCGGCCGCCTGTCCGCCCGCTAATAAGGGTGCAGTTAGGTGCAGGACAGCCCATCAGCTTCCAGGGGCTAAGTACATGTGGGTAAATGGTTAACCAGTTAGCAGGCAGGGCAGCCGGCCGGCCGGTAATTAGAGCCGGCCGCCTGTCCGCCCGCTATTAAGGGTGCAGTTAGGTGCAGAACAGCCCCTCTGTTTCCAGGGGCTAAGTACATGTGGGTCAATGGTTAACCAGTTAGCAGGCAGAGCAGCCGGCCGGCAATTAGAGCCGCCCGCCCGCTAATCAGGGTGCAGTTAGGTGCAGAACAGCCCATCAGTATCCAGGGGCTAAGTACATGTGGGTAAATGGTTAACCAGTTAGCAGGCAGGGCAGCCGGCCGGTAATTAGAGCCGACCTCCCGGCCATACGGGTGCAGTTAGGTGCCGACCAGCCCAGCAGCTCCAGGGGCTAAGTACGTGTGGGTAAATGGTTAACCAGTTAGCAGGCAGGGCAGCCGGCCGGTAATTGAGGCCGCCCGCCCGGCCATAGGGCTGCAGTTAGGTGCCGACCAGCCCAGCAGCTCCTGGGGCTAAGTACATGTGGGTAAAGGATTAACCAGTTAGCAGGCAGGGCAGCCGGCCGGTAATTGGAGCCGCCCGCCCGCTCATCAGGGTGCAGTTAGGTGCAGAACAGCCCATCAGTTTCCAGGGGCTAAGTACATGTGGGTAAATGGTTAACCAGTTAGCAGGCAGAGCAGCCGGCCGGCAATTAGAGCCGCCCGCCCGCTAATCAGGGTGCAGTTAGGTGCAGAACAGCCCATCAGTTTCCAGGGGCTAAGTACATGTGGGTAAATGGTTAACCAGTTAGCAGGCAGGGCAGCCGGCCGGCCGGTAATTAGAGCCGACCTCCCGGCCATTACGGGTGCAGTTAGGTGCCGACCAGCCCAGCAGCTCCAGGGGCTAAGTACATGTGGGTAAATGATTAACCAGTTAGCAGGCAGGGCAGCCGGCCGGTAATTAGAGCCGACCTCCCGGCCATAGGGCTGCAGTTAGGTGCCGACCAGCCCAGCAGCTCCAGGGGCTAAGTACATGTGGGTAAATGATTAACCAGTTAGCAGGCAGGGCAGCCGGCCGGTAATTAGAGCCGACCTCCCGGCCATAGGGCTGCAGTTAGGTGCCGACCAGCCCAGCAGCTCCAGGGGCTAAGTACATGTGGGTAAATGATGAACCAGTTAGCAGGCAGGGCAGCCGGCCGCTAATTACAGCCGCCCTCCCGCTAATAAGGGTGCAGTTAGGTGCAGAACAGCCCATCAGTTTCCAGGGGCTAAGTACATGTGGGTCAATGGTTAACCAGTAAGCAGGCAGAGCAGCCGGCCGGCAATTACAGCCGCCCGCCCGCTAATCAGGGTGCAGTTAGGTGCAGAACAGCCCATCAGCTTCCAGGGGCTAAGTACATGTGGGTAAATGGTGAACCAGTTAGCAGGCAGGGCAGCCGGCCGGCCGGTAATTAGAGCCGGCCGCCTGTCCGCCCGCTAATAAGGGTGCAGTTAGGTGCAGAACAGCCCCTCAGTTTCCAGGGGCTAAGTACATGTGGGTCAATGGTTAACCAGTTAGCAGGCAGAGCAGCCGGCCGGCAATTAGAGCCGCCCGCCCGCTAATCAGGGTGCAGTTAGGTGCAGAACAGCCCATCAGTATCCAGGGGCTAAGTACATGTGGGTAAAGGGTTTACCAGTTAGCAGGCAGGGCAGCCGGCCGGCCGGCAATTAGTGCCGACCTCCCGGCAACAAGGGTGCAGTTAGGGCGCCGACCAGCCCAGCAGCTCCAGGGGCTAAGTATATGTGAGTAAATGGTTGACCAGTTAAGCAGGCATAGCAGCCGGCCGGTAAGCGGAGCGTCCCGCCCCGTAATACGGGTGCAGTTAGCTGCAGAACACACCGGCAGGTCCAGGGACGAAGTACTTGGACGGGGAAACGGTTAACCAGTTAACAGGCAGGGCAGCCGTACGGGCAGTAGAGCCGCCCGCCCCGTAATACGGGTGCAGTTCGCGGCAGACCAGCCCCGCAGCTCAAAAGTCTAAGTGGAGAACGGGGAACCGGTTGACCGGTGAGCCGAAGCATGCCAGCAGGCAGGGAAGGTGCAAAAAGGGCCGATAAGACCGAACCGGCACGAGTAACAGGCTGCCGGGGGCGGGTTCCCAGCAAACCAGGTGAGGGGGCGTGGCCGGAGGCCGCGCAGCAGAGCCGCCCGCCCGTGAGTACGGTTAGAGGCAGCAGCGGGCTTCCCCAGCAGGGCAGAAGCCGAAGTGCAGGGAGCGAAATGGTTAACCAGCGAGCAGGCAGCATTCCGGCAGGGCTGGAGGGCGAAAAACGGCGTAAAATAACGGACCGGCAGGAGGAAATGGCTGCCGGGGGGCGGACCCAGAGCCCTCACGTGAGGGGGCGGTTCGGGAGGCAGAGCCGCGCATGCGCGGTTGGAAAACGCGTCACGTCGGAGCAGGGTGAAATCATTAACCAGTCGGCCGCTTCGACGTCGGCTGGCCGGGCCGAGGAGGGTCGGACCGGGGAAAGGTTCCCGGTTTCGTGTCCGTCGGGTGGTCCCGAGTGCGGCAGGAAAAAATCCGGAGTCCTGGGAGCCTTTTTTAAAAAAGAACCGGTCCGGGATGGGGTCGGATTTGGAAGCGTTTGCGGGGCCTAGGTGCCTCTTCGTCGGCATGACTACCGGACGGTCACCCGCCGATCGGCATTTGCGATTTGTTGGCTGGGGAGGTTGGCGGGGTACCTGCAGAATAGTAGGAGGTGGCAAATCGAGAATCGGTCGACATCGCCAAGTGCCTTCTCGAGCCTCCAGGTCTGCAGGGACCGACCCAGGCTGCCCCCAAACCGACCGCGAGGCCGTGCCGGGCGGCCATTTTTGGCCATTTTCGGCATTTTTCGCGTCTTTCGGTAGGTCACGGAAAGCGGCGGCCTGAAGCCCGGGCGTGCCCGGGGAAGGCTCCCCTTCGCCCGCGGGACCGGATTTGCCCCGGAAACGTCCCGAAGCCGGCCGGGAAGGCGGTTTCGAGGGCGAAGCACCTCCGATTGCCTTCGCAAGGCCGGGGAAAGTGGCCCCTGGGCCCGGGAGAGCAAAATCCGTGCGAGGACGGAAGCCCATGAGGTCAGATCCGAGGCTCTTAGCCGGCGCCCGGTGGGGGTATTCCCGCAAAGAGCAGCGAGTGCGCCCGGCGACGGGTCAAGTTGCAATTTCTGGCATGCCACGCCTGGAGCTGGTTCATGAGTTCCCCTCGGAAGTCCCGATGAGGAAAGGGCAAAATGGCGTTTTGCGGGCTTTGGGGCCTCTTCGTCGGTAGGACTACCGCCCGACCTTACGGTTGGAATTGTCGGCAGGGGAGGTTGGCGGGGTACCTGCAGAATAGTAGGAGGTGGCAAATCGAGAATCGGTCGACATCGCCAAACGCCTTCTCGAGCCTCCAGGTCTGCAGGGACCGACCCAGGCTGCCGCCAAACCGACCGACAGGCCCTGCCGGCGGCCATTTTTGGCCATTTTCGGCATTTTTCGCCTCTTTCGGCCGGGATGGAAAAGCGGCGGCCTGAAGCCCGGGCCTGCCCGGGGAGGCCTCCTAATCGCCCGGGGCGACCGGATTTGCCCCGGTGAGAGCACCGGAAACGTCCCGAAGCCGGCCGGGAAGGCGGCCAAGGGCGAAGGACCTCGGATTGCATTGGCAGGCCGTGCAAAGTGGCCTCCGGGCCCGCGAGACAATGCAGGGTGCCCTCGGTGTGCCCCTGAGAAATGGTTAACCAAACGAAGGACAATGCGCCTCGGATAGCATTGGCAGGCCGTGCAAAGAGGCCCCCGGGCCCGCGAGACGTTACAGGTTGCCCTCGGTGTGCCCCTGAGAAATGGTTAACCAATTGGACTTAGTCTCTGGCGGAGAGGCAAAGTGTTTTCACGAGAAATGGTTAACCAATTGGACTTAGTCTCTGGCAGAGAGGCAAAGTGTTTTCACGAGAAATGGTTAACCAATTGGACTTAGTCTCTGAACGGCAGGCAAACTGTGCCCCTGAGAAATGGTTAACCAATTGGACTTAGTCTCTGGCAGAGAGGCAAAGTGTTTTCTCGAGAAATAATTAACCAATGAGGCCAATGGACCTCGGGTTGCATTGGCAGGCCGGGCAATGTGGCTCTTGGGCCCGCGAGAGCAAAATCCGTGCACAGACGGAAGTCCATGAGGTCAGATCCGAGGCCTTTACCCGGCACCCGGTGGGGGTATTCCCGCAGAGAGTAGCGAATCTGCCCGGCGACGGGTCAAGTTGCAATTTCTGGCATGCCACTCCTGGAGCTGGTTCATGAGTTCCCCTCGGAAGTCCCGATGAGGAAAGGGCAAAATGGCGTTTTGCGGGCTTTTAGGGCCTCCTGGACGGTAGGACTACCGCCCGACCTTACGGTTGGAATTGTTGGCAGGGGAGGTTGGCGGGGTACCTGCAGAATAGTAGGAGGTGGCAAATCGAGAATCGGTCGACATCGCCAAAAACCTTCTCGAGCCTCCAGGTCTGCAGGGACCGACCCAGGCTGCCGCCAAACCGACCGACAGGCCCTGCCGGCGGCCATTTTTGGCCATTTTCGGCATTTTTCGCCTCTTTCGGCCGGGATGGAAAAGCGGCGGCCTGAAGCCCGGGCCTGCCCGGGGAGGCCTCCTAATCGCCCGGGGGACCGGATTTGCCCCGGTGAGAGCCCCCGAAACGTCCCGAAGCCGGCCTGGAAGGCGGCCAAGGGCGAAGGACCTCGGATTGCATTGGCAGGCCGTGCAAAGTGGCCTCCGGGCCCGCGAGACAATGCAGGGTGCCCTCGGTGTGCCCCTGAGAAATGGTTAACCAAACGAAGGACAGTGCGCCTCGGATTGCATTGGCAGGCCGTGCAAAGGGGCCCCCGGGCCCGCGAGACGTTACAGGTTGCCCTCGGTGTGCCCCTGAGAAATGGTTAACCAATTGGACTTAGTCTCTGGCAGAGAGACAAAGTGTTTTCACGAGAAATGGTTAACCAATTGGACTTAGTCTCTGGCAGAGAGGCAAAGTGTTTTCAAGAGAAATGGTTAACCAATTGGACTTAGTCTCTGGCAGAGAGGCAAAGTGTTTTCAAGAGAAATGGTTAACCAATTGGACTTAGTCTCTGGCAGAGAGGCAAAGTGTTTTCCAGAGAAATGGTTAACCAATTGGACTTAGTCTCTGGCGGAGAGACAAAGTGTTTTCAAGAGAAATGGATAACCAATTGGACTTAGTCTCTGGCAGAGAGGCAAAGTGTTTTCAAGAGAAATGGTTAACCAATTGGACTTGGTCTCTGGCGGAGAGACAAAGTGTTTTCAAGAGAAATGGTTAACCAATTGGACTTAGTCTCTGGCAGAGAGGCAAAGTGTTTTCACGAGAAATGGTTAACCAATTGGACTTAGTCTCTGGCAGAGAGGCAAAGTGTTTTCAAGAGAAATGGTTAACCAATTGGACTTAGTCTCTGGCGGAGAGACAAAGTGTTTTCAAGAGAAATGGTTAACCAATTGGACTTCGTCTCTGGCAGAGAGGCAAAGTGTTTTCAAGAGAAATGGTTAACCAATTGGACTTGGTCTCTGAACGGCAGGCAAATTGTGGCCTTGAGAAATGATTAACCAATTGGACTTAGTCTCTGGCGGAGAGGCAAAGTGTTTTCCAGAGAAATGGATAACCAATTGGACTTAGTCTCTGGCAGAGAGGCAAAGTGTTTTCACGAGAAATGGTTAACCAATTGGACTTAGTCTCTGGCAGAGAGGCAAAGTGTTTTCAAGAGAAATGGTTAACCAATTGGACTTTGTCTCTGGCAGAGAGGCAAAGTGTTTTCAAGAGAAATGGTTAACCAATTGGACTTCGTCTCTGAACGGCAGGCAAATTGTGGCCTTGAGAAATGATTAACCAATTGGACTTAGTCTCTGGCGGAGAGGCAAAGTGTTTTCTCGAGAAATAATTAACCAATGAGGCCAATGGACCTCGGGTTGCATTGGCAGGCCGGGCAATGAGGCTCTTGGGCCCGCGAGAGCAAAATCCGTGCACAGACGGAAGTCCATGAGGTCAGATCCGAGGCCTTTACCCGGCACCCGGTGGGGGTATTCCCGCAGAGAGTAGCGAATCTGCCCGGCGACGGGTCAAGTTGCAATTTCTGGCATGCCACTCATGGAGCTGGTTAATGAGTTCCCCGCGGAAGTCCCGATGAGGAAAGGGCAAAATGGCGTTTTGCGGGCTTTGGGGCCTCTTCGTCGGTAGGACTACCGCCCGACCTTACGGTTGGAATTGTTGGCAGGGGAGGTTGGCGGGGTACCTGCAGAATAGTAGGAGGTGGCAAATCGAGAATCGGTCGACATCGCCAAAAACCTTCTCGAGCCTCCAGGTCTGCAGGGACCGACCCAGGCTGCCGCCAAACCGACCGAGAGGCCCTGCCGGCGGCCATTTTTGGCCATTTTCGGCATTTTTCGCCTCTTTCGGCCGGGATGGAAAAGCGGCGGCCTGAAGCCCGGGCCTGCCCGGGGAGGCCTCCTAATCGCCCGGGGCGACCGGATTTGCCCCGGTGAGAGCACCGGAAACGTCCCGAAGCCGGCCGGGAAGGCGGCCAAGGGCGAAGGACCTCGGATTGCATTGGCAGGCCGTGCAAAGTGGCCTCCGGGCCCGCGAGACAATGCAGGGTGCCCTCGGTGTGCCCCTGAGAAATGGTTAACCAAACGAAGGACAATGCGCCTCGGATAGCATTGGCAGGCCGTGCAAAGAGGCCCCCGGGCCCGCGAGACGTTACAGGTTGCCCTCGGTGTGCCCCTGAGAAATGGTTAACCAATTGGACTTAGTCTCTGGCGGAGAGGCAAAGTGTTTTCACGAGAAATGGTTAACCAATTGGACTTAGTCTCTGGCAGAGAGGCAAAGTGTTTTCACGAGAAATGGTTAACCAATTGGACTTAGTCTCTGAACGGCAGGCAAACTGTGCCCCTGAGAAATGGTTAACCAATTGGACTTAGTCTCTGGCAGAGAGGCAAAGTGTTTTCTCGAGAAATAATTAACCAATGAGGCCAATGGACCTCGGGTTGCATTGGCAGGCCGGGCAATGTGGCTCTTGGGCCCGCGAGAGCAAAATCCGTGCACAGACGGAAGTCCATGAGGTCAGATCCGAGGCCTTTACCCGGCACCCGGTGGGGGTATTCCCGCAGAGAGTAGCGAATCTGCCCGGCGACGGGTCAAGTTGCAATTTCTGGCATGCCACTCCTGGAGCTGGTTCATGAGTTCCCCTCGGAAGTCCCGATGAGGAAAGGGCAAAATGGCGTTTTGCGGGCTTTTAGGGCCTCCTGGACGGTAGGACTACCGCCCGACCTTACGGTTGGAATTGTTGGCAGGGGAGGTTGGCGGGGTACCTGCAGAATAGTAGGAGGTGGCAAATCGAGAATCGGTCGACATCGCCAAAAACCTTCTCGAGCCTCCAGGTCTGCAGGGACCGACCCAGGCTGCCGCCAAACCGACCGACAGGCCCTGCCGGCGGCCATTTTTGGCCATTTTCGGCATTTTTCGCCTCTTTCGGCCGGGATGGAAAAGCGGCGGCCTGAAGCCCGGGCCTGCCCGGGGAGGCCTCATAATCGCCCGGGGGACCGGATTTGCCCCGGTGAGAGCCCCCGAAACGTCCCGAAGCCGGCCTGGAAGGCGGCCAAGGGCGAAGGACCTCGGATTGCATTGGCAGGCCGTGCAAAGTGGCCTCCGGGCCCGCGAGACAATGCAGGGTGCCCTCGGTGTGCCCCTGAGAAATGGTTAACCAAACGAAGGACAGTGCGCCTCGGATTGCATTGGCAGGCCGTGCAAAGGGGCCCCCGGGCCCGCGAGACGTTACAGGTTGCCCTCGGTGTGCCCCTGAGAAATGGTTAACCAATTGGACTTAGTCTCTGGCAGAGAGACAAAGTGTTTTCACGAGAAATGGTTAACCAATTGGACTTAGTCTCTGGCAGAGAGGCAAAGTGTTTTCAAGAGAAATGGTTAACCAATTGGACTTAGTCTCTGGCAGAGAGGCAAAGTGTTTTCAAGAGAAATGGTTAACCAATTGGACTTAGTCTCTGGCAGAGAGGCAAAGTGTTTTCCAGAGAAATGGTTAACCAATTGGACTTAGTCTCTGGCGGAGAGACAAAGTGTTTTCAAGAGAAATGGATAACCAATTGGACTTAGTCTCTGGCAGAGAGGCAAAGTGTTTTCAAGAGAAATGGTTAACCAATTGGACTTGGTCTCTGGCGGAGAGACAAAGTGTTTTCAAGAGAAATGGTTAACCAATTGGACTTAGTCTCTGGCAGAGAGGCAAAGTGTTTTCAAGAGAAATGGTTAACCAATTGGACTTAGTCTCTGGCGGAGAGACAAAGTGTTTTCAAGAGAAATGGATAACCAATTGGACTTAGTCTCTGGCAGAGAGGCAAAGTGTTTTCACGAGAAATGGTTAACCAATTGGACTTAGTCTCTGGCAGAGAGGCAAAGTGTTTTCAAGAGAAATGGTTAACCAATTGGACTTAGTCTCTGGCGGAGAGACAAAGTGTTTTCAAGAGAAATGGTTAACCAATTGGACTTCGTCTCTGGCAGAGAGGCAAAGTGTTTTCAAGAGAAATGGTTAACCAATTGGACTTGGTCTCTGAACGGCAGGCAAATTGTGGCCTTGAGAAATGATTAACCAATTGGACTTAGTCTCTGGCGGAGAGGCAAAGTGTTTTCCAGAGAAATGGATAACCAATTGGACTTAGTCTCTGGCAGAGAGGCAAAGTGTTTTCACGAGAAATGGTTAACCAATTGGACTTAGTCTCTGGCAGAGAGGCAAAGTGTTTTCAAGAGAAATGGTTAACCAATTGGACTTTGTCTCTGGCAGAGAGGCAAAGTGTTTTCAAGAGAAATGGTTAACCAATTGGACTTCGTCTCTGAACGGCAGGCAAATTGTGGCCTTGAGAAATGATTAACCAATTGGACTTAGTCTCTGGCGGAGAGGCAAAGTGTTTTCTCGAGAAATAATTAACCAATGAGGCCAATGGACCTCGGGTTGCATTGGCAGGCCGGGCAATGAGGCTCTTGGGCCCGCGAGAGCAAAATCCGTGCACAGACGGAAGTCCATGAGGTCAGATCCGAGGCCTTTACCCGGCACCCGGTGGGGGTATTCCCGCAGAGAGTAGCGAATCTGCCCGGCGACGGGTCAAGTTGCAATTTCTGGCATGCCACTCATGGAGCTGGTTAATGAGTTCCCCG
The DNA here is from genome assembly GCF_964194155.1 of Cetorhinus maximus. Taxonomy (NCBI): domain Eukaryota; kingdom Metazoa; phylum Chordata; class Chondrichthyes; order Lamniformes; family Cetorhinidae; genus Cetorhinus; species Cetorhinus maximus. The sequence continues at coordinate 22,336 of NW_027598642.1, forward strand.
CGGAAGTCCCGATGAGGAAAGGGCAAAATGGCGTTTTGCGGGCTTTGGGGCCTCTTCGTCGGTAGGACTACCGCCCGACCTTACGGTTGGAATTGTTGGCAGGGGAGGTTGGCGGGGTACCTGCAGAATAGTAGGAGGTGGCAAATCGAGAATCGGTCGACATCGCCAAAAACCTTCTCGAGCCTCCAGGTCTGCAGGGACCGACCCAGGCTGCCGCCAAACCGACCGACAGGCCCTGCCGGCGGCCATTTTTGGCCATTTTCGGCATTTTTCGCCTCTTTCGGCCGGGATGGAAAAGCGGCGGCCTGAAGCCCGGGCCTGCCCGGGGAGGCCTCCTAATCGCCCGGGGGACCGGATTTGCCCCGGTGAGAGCCCCCGAAACGTCCCGAAGCCGGCCGGGAAGGCGGCCAAGGGCGAAGCACCTCGCATTGCGTTGGCAGGCCGTGCAAAGTGGCCTCCGGGCCCGCGAGACAATGCAGGGTGCCCTCGGTGTGCCCCTGAGAAATGGTTAACCAAACGAAGGACAGTGCGGCTCGGATTGCATTGGCAGGCCGTGCAAAGGGGCCCCCGGGCCCGCGAGACGTTACAGATTGCCCTCGGTGAGCCCCTGAGAAATGGTTAACCAATTGGACTTAGTCTCTGGCAGAGAGACAAAGTGTTTTCACGAGAAATGGTTAACCAATTGGACTTAGTCTCTGGCAGAGAGGCAAAGTGTTTTCAAGAGAAATGGTTAACCAATTGGACTTAGTCTCTGGCAGAGAGGCAAAGTGTTTTCAAGAGAAATGGTTAACCAATTGGACTTAGTCTCTGGCAGAGAGGCAAAGTGTTTTCCAGAGAAATGGTTAACCAATTGGACTTAGTCTCTGGCGGAGAGACAAAGTGTTTTCAAGAGAAATGGATAACCAATTGGACTTAGTCTCTGGCAGAGAGGCAAAGTGTTTTCAAGAGAAATGGTTAACCAATTGGACTTGGTCTCTGGCGGAGAGACAAAGTGTTTTCAAGAGAAATGGTTAACCAATTGGACTTAGTCTCTGGCAGAGAGGCAAAGTGTTTTCAAGAGAAATGGTTAACCAATTGGACTTAGTCTCTGGCGGAGAGACAAAGTGTTTTCAAGAGAAATGGATAACCAATTGGACTTAGTCTCTGGCAGAGAGGCAAAGTGTTTTCACGAGAAATGGTTAACCAATTGGACTTAGTCTCTGGCAGAGAGGCAAAGTGTTTTCAAGAGAAATGGTTAACCAATTGGACTTAGTCTCTGGCGGAGAGACAAAGTGTTTTCAAGAGAAATGGTTAACCAATTGGACTTCGTCTCTGGCAGAGAGGCAAAGTGTTTTCAAGAGAAATGGTTAACCAATTGGACTTGGTCTCTGAACGGCAGGCAAATTGTGGCCTTGAGAAATGATTAACCAATTGGACTTAGTCTCTGGCGGAGAGGCAAAGTGTTTTCCAGAGAAATGGATAACCAATTGGACTTAGTCTCTGGCAGAGAGGCAAAGTGTTTTCACGAGAAATGGTTAACCAATTGGACTTAGTCTCTGGCAGAGAGGCAAAGTGTTTTCAAGAGAAATGGTTAACCAATTGGACTTTGTCTCTGGCAGAGAGGCAAAGTGTTTTCAAGAGAAATGGTTAACCAATTGGACTTCGTCTCTGAACGGCAGGCAAATTGTGGCCTTGAGAAATGATTAACCAATTGGACTTAGTCTCTGGCGGAGAGGCAAAGTGTTTTCTCGAGAAATAATTAACCAATGAGGCCAATGGACCTCGGGTTGCATTGGCAGGCCGGGCAATGAGGCTCTTGGGCCCGCGAGAGCAAAATCCGTGCACAGACGGAAGTCCATGAGGTCAGATCCGAGGCCTTTACCCGGCACCCGGTGGGGGTATTCCCGCAGAGAGTAGCGAATCTGCCCGGCGACGGGTCAAGTTGCAATTTCTGGCATGCCACTCATGGAGCTGGTTAATGAGTTCCCCGCGGAAGTCCCGATGAGGAAAGGGCAAAATGGCGTTTTGCGGGCTTTGGGGCCTCTTCGTCGGTAGGACTACCGCCCGACCTTACGGTTGGAATTGTTGGCAGGGGAGGTTGGCGGGGTACCTGCAGAATAGTAGGAGGTGGCAAATCGAGAATCGGTCGACATCGCCAAAAACCTTCTCGAGCCTCCAGGTCTGCAGGGACCGACCCAGGCTGCCGCCAAACCGACCGAGAGGCCCTGCCGGCGGCCATTTTTGGCCATTTTCGGCATTTTTCGCCTCTTTCGGCCGGGATGGAAAAGCGGCGGCCTGAAGCCCGGGCCTGCCCGGGGAGGCCTCCTAATCGCCCGGGGGACCGGATTTGCCCCGGTGAGAGCCCCCGAAACGTCCCGAAGCCGGCCGGGAAGGCGGCCAAGGGCGAAGCACCTCGCATTGCGTTGGCAGGCCGTGCAAAGTGGCCTCCGGGCCCGCGAGACAATGCAGGGTGCCCTCGGTGTGCCCCTGAGAAATGGTTAACCAAACGAAGGACAGTGCGGCTCGGATTGCATTGGCAGGCCGTGCAAAGGGGCCCCCGGGCCCGCGAGACGTTACAGATTGCCCTCGGTGAGCCCCTGAGAAATGGTTAACCAATTGGACTTAGTCTCTGGCAGAGAGGCAAAGTGTTTTCAAGAGAAATGGTTAACCAATTGGACTTAGTCTCTGGCGGAGAGACAAAGTGTTTTCAAGAGAAATGGTTAACCAATTGGACTTAGTCTCTGGCAGAGAGGCAAAGTGTTTTCAAGAGAAATGGTTAACCAATTGGACTTTTTCTCTGAACGGCAGGCAAATTGTGGCCTTGAGAAATGATTAACCAATTGGACTTAGTCTCTGGCGGAGAGACCAAGTATTTTCACGAGAAATGGTTAACCAATTGGACTTAGTCTCTGGCAGAGAGGCAAAGTGTTTTCACGAGAAATGGTTAACCAATTGGACTTAGTCTCTGGCAGAGAGGCAAAGTGTTTTCACGAGAAATGGTTAACCAATTGGACTTAGTCTCTGGCGGAGAGACAAAGTGTTTTCAAGAGAAATGGATAACCAATTGGACTTAGTCTCTGGCAGAGAGGCAAAGTGTTTTCACGAGAAATGGTTAACCAATTGGACTTAGTCTCTGGCAGAGAGGCAAAGTGTTTTCACGAGAAATGGTTAACCAATTGGACTTAGTCTCTGGCGGAGAGACAAAGTGTTTTCAAGAGAAATGGTTAACCAATTGGACTTAGTCTCTGGCAGAGAGGCAAAGTGTTTTCAAGAGAAATGGTTAACCAATTGGACTTGGTCTCTGAACGGCAGGCAAATTGTGGCCTTGAGAAATGATTAACCAATTGGACTTTGTCTCTGGAGGAGAGACAAAGTGTTTTCACGAGAAATGGTTAACCAATTGGACTTAGTCTCTGGCAGAGAGGCAAAGTGTTTTCAAGAGAAATGGTTAACCAATTGGACTTGGTCTCTGAACGGCAGGCAAATTGTGGCCTTGAGAAATGATTAACCAATTGGACTTAGTCTCTGGCGGAGAGACAAAGTGTTTTCACGAGAAATGGTTAACCAATTGGACTTAGTCTCTGGCAGAGAGACAAAGTGTATTCACGAGAAATGGTTAACCAATTGGACTTAGTCTCTGGCAGAGAGGCAAAGTGTTTTCACGAGAAATGGATAACCAATTGGACTTAGTCTCTGGCAGAGAGGCAAAGTGTTTTCAAGAGAAATGGTTAACCAATTGGACTTAGTCTCTGGCAGAGAGGCAAAGCGTTTTCCTGAGAAATGGTTAACCAATTGGACTTAGTCTCTGGCAGAGAGGCAAAGTGTTTTCCTGAGAAATGGTTAACCAATTGGACTTAGTCTGTGAACAGCAGGCAAATTGCGGCCATGAGAAATGGTTAACCAATTGGACTTAGTCTCTGGCAGAGAGGCAAAGTGTTTTCCTGAGAAATGGTTAACCAATTGGACTTAGTCTCTGGCGGAGAGGCAAAGTGTTTCCCGTTGTAATGGTTGGCCAATGCACTTCGGATTGCGTTGGTAGGCCGTGGAAAGTGGCTCTTGGGCCCGCGAGAGCAAAATCCGTGCGCAGACGGAAGTCCATGAGGTCAGATCCGAGGCCTTTACCCGGCACCCGGTGGGGGTATTCCCGCAGAGAGTAGCGGGTGTGCCCGGCGACGGGTCAAGTTGCAATTTCTGGCATACCACTCCTGGAGCTCGTTAATGAGTTCCCCTCGGAAGTCCCGATGAGAAAATGGCAAAATGGCGTTTTGCGGGCTTTGGGGCCTCCTGGACGGTAGGCCTACCGCCCGACCTTACGGTTGCAATTGTTGGCAGGGGAGGTTGGCGGGGTACCCGGAGATTTTCGGGGACACGATTTTCAGAACATTTTCAGACAACGGTCACACTTTAAAAATGCCCAGAAAAGTGCGACTTTGAGGGTGGTAAGCGTTTTCAAATAGAATACCTTTCAAAGAGCTCTCGGAAGTCCTATATGAGGATTTAAGATGAATTTGTGCGGGCTTTCCGAACTCCGTTGTCGGTCTGAAATATCGGCCAGGGTCCAGACCGGTGGTAACCCTGGTTTAATAAACATGGCGTGTGGCGAAAAGAACAGACAAAATGACAAAGTGTCAAATATATATATATATATACATGTGTATTTATGAACAAAAAAAATCACAAAGTGTCACCTGGCGGTGTACTTGATGATGAAAAATAAAAATACAAAGTCTGTTCACAGGCACCTTTGGGGCGGGGGTGCCTGAGTCCCCTTGGGTTGCACACTATAGAGTGTTTGACATGGACAGAGTCAACACTGTGTGCGTGCCCAGAACCCTTTTGAACGCAGGCGACGCACGCCGGTCGGCATTTCCTCTCCGTGCGAGCGCCAACAGGTTGCTTCCGTTGTTTTACAAATAAGAAAATTGTATTTATGAGCAGCAAAACAAAAAATCACAAAGTTTCACCTGGCGGTGTACTTGATGATGAGAAATAAAAATACAAAGCCTGTTCACAGGCACCTAGGGGGCGGGCGGGGTGCCTGAGTCCCCTTGGGTTGCACACTGTAGTGTTTGACATGGGCAGAGTCAGCACTGTGTGCGTGCCCAGAACCGATGTGAACGCAGGCGACGCACGCCAGTCGGCATTTCCTAGCCGTGCGAGCGCCAACATGTTGCTTCCGATGTTTT